>NC_092512.1:14654335-14957073 GCF_047511675.1 Marmota flaviventris
GAGAGTCTAATGTGAGATTTCCCAAGTCTTTCTCCCTAGTGTGGTCATAGACATTGCCGATAAATCAGTTCATTAACTCGACTTCTCTCACCTGTTATGTCTGCTGATAGCATTCCCTATTCTTCTCAGAATCTATTTCAAGTCAGTGCTCCATACAGCTGCTAGTAAAAGGAAACCAATCTGTCTTCTTGTCCTCCCCACCCCTTGATTGGGAACTGCAAAGCGGAGGCATATGCTTCTCTTTCCAACAGCACCACAAAACTTTAGTTTAGGGGAAGGAATATTGAAGGGAAGATGGAACTGAATCTTGGCCATTCTTAAAGCTCTCTCTGAACACTGTCTCAGATCCTAAATTGACGGTTAATTTCTGTGTTTTCGCCATTCTTGGGCAGCAATTTGCTTAATAGATGAGCTACACACATGACCTATGAATAAAAAGAACAGGAGGATGTTGCCCAAATGAGACTACTCTTCAGCCTTTATCATGATCTTTTCTGCTAAGAGAGAGAATAGAATGGGTCTTCACACTGCAGCCTTAAAGATCTTCGATGGAGTGGCTGGGAAATTCTGAGAAAGGCAGGGCAAGGCACAGACCCTGCCTTTGTTGCTTACTAACTAGGTCACGTTAGGCAGATCCTTGTACACTTCTGGGCTTTAATCTCCTTATCTGTAAACCAAAGGTCTTAATAAACACACTAAAGGTTTATTACAAAATTAAAACTTGTTATGAGTAAATGAATTTGTATATAACAAATGTTTCACACAGTACTTAACAATTTAAACCATTATTATTGGCATTCTAAGTCCATTTCCATAATAATCTAGACATAGATCACTTTCTTTGGCTCTTTCTCATTGTGAATTGAGCTGAGCTGAGCTGAACACTATACAGAGTAAACACTTGCTGCCATCAACAAATTTAATTTTTCTTTGATGCTTTTTCTTTATTCACCATGTCTCCTGAATCTCTGGGTATCTCCTATACATCTCAGTTTCAGAAAATATGAGCACATTTCCACCCCTGGGTCCCTGCAACTGGGGGTTTGACTTCTTGACACTTAACACTGGAAGGTTCCCAATGATTCACTCCTGATCTCTCCCCAGATTCCATCAAATATCTGCATAAATGTTGCTCTTATGAAACGGACTCCCAGTCTGACCTGAAATGTGTCCCATTCCAACCTTGATACATTCTAGACCCAACATTTCTTAATTTTGCTCCAGAGTACTTTTGCTTCCTAAAATTAAATATTTATTTGTGTCCTTGTTTAATACTTCTTCCCACCAAAGTGTAAATGAAGATAAGAGGTGTTTTTGTTCAATCTGGCTTGCTGCTGGTTGTCTAGCAGCTAGAACCATGCCTGACACATGGTACCTGTCCACACATACACATACATTGATAAATGCAGGCTAAGTCAGTAAGTGAAGGGTCACAGGTTTGTCCAGTCTTTTTTTTTTTTAAGAGAGAGAGAGAGAGAGAGAGAGAGAATTTTTAATATTTATTTATTTTTTTTTTAGTTTTCGGCGGACACAACATCTTTGTTTTTGTATGTGGTGCTGAGGATCGAACCCAGGCCGCACGCATGCCAGGCGAGCGCACTACCGCTTGAGCCACATCCCCAACCCCAATTGCTCCAGTCTTAAAAGCCAATCTCAACCACTATGAATAGTGTTACAATGAATAATGTTGTCAATGCCACCTTGAGCACACATAGAGATGCTTTCCCAGGAAGCACACACACACACACACACACACACACACACACGAGTGAAATTGCCAGGCCAGAGTGAATGTTTATCTTCAGCTCTATTTTCAAATTGGTCTCCAAAGTAGTCATATCTATTAACACTCCCACTGTCAGTATGTAACATTTCTTGTTTATTTTTATTTTTGTCTGTCAAGAATTTTGTATTATCAACTCTTAAAATTTGCCAATCTAACGTCATGTGTGGGTGAATAGTATATCTTTATTGTTTTTTCAAAGGTGCTCCCATGATGACTATTGTAGCTAAGAAAACCCCATCATGAATTCTCGGGCCTACCATAGATGAAGCACACTGGTGTCTGAGGGATTGGGAGGTTCTATCCTTCTCAACCCAGAGCCAGAACTTCAGTGCCTACTCCTCAGTTTTAGTTGAATTCCCATTTGCAATTCTTTTTCTGTGCCCAAGTTAAAACAGGGAAAGTAGAGCACTCCTGGGGGCTTTTGATTTCCGGGTCTAGCACTTGGCTTGGGCAGAGTATTTAGCCTCTCTGAAAGTGAATTCACCCACACTCCTGTCCTTCCTCCCTTGCAGAACTGGTACAAGAACTGGGATAAATGACAATTGGTGTAATATCTAAAGGGCTGTGTAAATCTTAGTTATTATTACACTCTTTCTGCAGACCACAGAGGGTCTCCTGGAACAGACTTCCTGTCTGCAGCTGCAAAAGGGCACAAGGAGATCCCTGCTAGGAGCTCAGGAGCTCAGTGTGAGATTGAAGCTAATCTTTCCCCATGACTTTTTTTTTTTTTTTTTGGCTTGGTGAGTGAATAGTTCAACTCCCCCCAGCCTGTGAGACCCATGGGAGTGCTATTCAATAAGGAATTTACTCCTTCCATAATGAGCACTCCTCCAGCACCTAGGAGCCAGCCGCTTCTATATTAAAACAAAAATGTGAAGTTGCTGGCTCCCCTGCAACAGTGTCTGCCTCCTGGGGTTTCCCAGGAGCTGGGACAAAGAGCTCTCTGTTAGATCTCTAGGCTCGTGAGAGTCAATTTCAAGTGAGATTTTTAAGTGATGCAAGTTTCTTTTTGTTTTAGATCACTTTTTCCTTTATTTCATATGCAAAGGTACCACTCTGTTTCTAATGCACACGCACAAACATACACACACACACACACACACACACTGCTAAATTAAAATTCTCTGGGCCCCTTCACCCTGCCAGGCCTCCTGTGAATTTTCACTTTGAGGAGATCAAAACTTTAATCTCCATGGAATAAATCCTAGGAATTGCCAATTTCAATCAGTGTGTGAAAGAGGCCATTGGGGCAGTGACCTGGAAGTGGTCCAGACCAAGAGGGACCTAATCAGGTGTGGCAGGTGAGGCCAGGCTGAGTAGAAGGCAGCTCAGTGCACAGGTTCAGCACTTGGGAGAGGGAATGGGGCACGGGTTGTTCTGGGAGGCAGGAGGCAGCTGCAGGTAGCAGGGATTTGTGGTCACACACATTTTTGTAACGTAGAAAGCAATTTGAATAAGTTAGGTGGCTTCCCCCCACCCAAAGAGATATTTGTAGAAAAAAAGTGACTGTGCTATTGAGCCCACTTTCTAAAGAGAGATCACAGTAAAATTGCATTGTAATACGATCCCTGCATATAGGATGGGTTCCTGGTGAGTCCTTTGTAAGAAAAATATGCCTCAAGAAGCAAAGCAAGAAAATCCTTCCCACTGATACTTCCTGTCTGAAACAGTTGCCTAGAACTCAGTGACCACTTGCCATGTCCATGTGTCCTGAATGCTTACCACTTCATAAGGAACAAACAGATGTGTCCCACTTTGCACTGGGTGACTTATACCCTTTCCCCTACCTCGTCATCCCTGTGCCTCTGTGAGAAGCTGTGCCCACACCCATCAGTCTAGGGAGAGAACTGTGATCCCCTCATATTAAATGATCAGCCCCAGGCGTCACAGTTACAGAGTGACCAGTGCATGACAGTTAACTTTGTGTCATTTTGAATGGGCCATGGTAATCAGATACTTGGTTAAACCTTATTCTGGATGCTTCTGTGGGGGAAGTTGATTGTTTTTAACATTTATATTGGTAGACTTTGAGTAAAGCAGATAGACCTCCATGATGGGGATGGGCATCATCCAATCAGTTGAAGACCTGAATGGAATGAAAATTGACACCCTGGACCAAGAGGGAATTCTGCAGCAGATGGCTTTTGGACTTAAACTGGAACATCAGCTCTTCCCTGGGTCTGCAGTCTGCCAGCATGCCCTGCAGATTTTGAACTTGCCCCCCGTAATCCCATCAGCCAATTCCCTAAAAACTCTCACTCCATAGATATGCACGTTACATGGTCTGGTTCTCTGGGGAACATGGATTAATGTGACTGGTGGAGGATACAGTTTTCTTTCATCCCTTCCTTTCCATGAACCATGTTGCCTCTCAGGAATATTGTTAGTCAGTGGCTGGGTACAGCCCTAGGTTGGCCATGTGGAGGAAGAGACCCTCCAAATGGAGTTTATTTTGCAATCAAGACTTAGGTTTTTTCCCTGCACATGGTCACTAGTGAATGAATAGTGGGATGAGCATAGGACTGGAGCATGGACACCAGAGCTTTAAGCCTAAACACTACAGCTGCATGGGCTAGTGCAAACTGCTCACTACCTTTGAGTCTTTAGTGTTTTTTTTTTTTTTTAACTCAAAACTAAGTATGATGTTTTTCCCTTGAAAAAGCATTTTGTTTCTTTATCTCTGGGAAAGGAGCCACCCCAAAACCCAGTGGATTAAAATAAATAAAGTTCATTTGTTTACTTGCAATTCTGCCATCTGAACAGGGCTTGGCACAGATGGCTTTCCTCTGCTCCACACTGTGTATCTGAGGCTGGACCCACAAGTCATGTGATGTCCTTAAACAGATGCTGGTTCAGGGGGGATGGTGGGGAAAGCATCTTCTTTCTCCACTTAATCATCCACCCGCCTAGCTTCACTTCCTCCGCAGTGTGCAGTACCTGACATTACACGTGCTTCCCCCAATGTGCGAGTAGAAGCTTCCAGGCCTCTTAATGCCTAGGCCGATACTAGGTACAGCATCCCTTCTGTCTCACTCCAGCGGTCAAGGCCTGTCCCACAGACTAACTCAGAATCAAGGGGATGACAGCGGGGCTTAAATAACGTGAGGCATACCTCACCGGGAGCTGTAAAAGTCACAGTCCATTACAATAGAAATTAAATAACAGGACAGATTTACAGTGTTCAACTCAGGAATAGCTTTCAAAGGGGACATAATTAATTCAGATAAAAATAATGCTAATTTATGTGGTTCTCTGCCATTATAAAACATATGCACAGACATTTGAGCCTCAGGTTGACTCTGGACCAGGAAGAGAAAAGATTATTTTTCTTCTAGTAACCGAGGTGCAGGGAACATAAGTAACTTGGACATGGCCACAAAGCAAGGTGACGCAGGGTAGGTGGTCTACGTCAGATAGCAAGCCAGCTCCCCCTCCCCCCACAAAAAAGCAATCTTTGGCATTGGCAATTTCCCTGGTGCAAATACTCCCATAACTCATTTCAAGCAGACTTGGGAAGAGAGGCCCCCAGTCAGCCCTCAAGAGCTATCTCATGCTAGCCCCAGCACAGCACTCTGTAGGGAGAGATGAATACCAGCTGCCCAGAGGGTCAAGGTTCCAAAGTCAGAGCTTACGTGGAAAGAGAACTGACAAGCCCTGAGAATCCAAATGGCGAACATCTTGTCCCACCCCAGAGAGAAACTGAGATGAGACTAATAATGCTGAGAAGAGATTAATAATGCATTCTATTTGAAGCAGGGTGTTTCCTCTCAGAAAATAAGCAAAAAAACGATGGATGGATAGATGGATAGATAATAGATGATAAAGGAAGGAAGGGAGGGAGGGAGGAAAAGAAAAGAAAGAGGGAAGGAAAGAAAGAAATTGTCAGTGGTACCTTCCTTCCTCCATTTAGGAGTCTCATGGTGAAGAAGTATCATGAAATCTCTTCTTTTCCCACTGTGGTACTGCCTACGCCTGTAGCCTTCCAATCTCTCCACCCTTCCCAGGAAGGCGATACCCATAAAGGCGTTTAATCATTGGTAATAGCTTCATCTATTAAGATTCCAGAGTATTAGGCAGACCCAAGGTTATTGATGAATCTTTCCAAAATACATTTGTAAGTCATTTGTAAGTCAGTTGTTTGGAACTTAGAGCACATTATCCCATATAAATTACAATATCAACAATCCTTAGACAAAAGTCTATTTTGCTAAGATCAATGAACCTTTATGGATTTTCACTAAAAGACAGAAAATGATAACTATTGTAAAGATCAATCAAATAATCAAATCCAAATGAAATATTTTGAAATTCTTTTTTTGTTGTTGTTTTCTAGTATGGGTAAATTGGATTTCATAAAAAGGGATGAGGAGCATCTCTGGGTGTTTTGTGGAGATGAGAGGTATCTTGACATTTCTGATAGCTTTAAGGGTAAAGAAGGATACCAGAGTGTCGCTGTTTTCAGTTAGTGTATTTGTAGCACTGAGCTTCATGCATCCTGGTCATTACCAGCACCGTGGTTGAGGAAATCCCAAGTGGAACAATTTGTGGGATGGCAAAAGGGAAGAAAAGGGAAGAACAGACACTACATGAGGAGATATTTGGGGAATACCTTCTAGAGTGTGCTAATCCAACAAGTTGCTCCGTGACCAGTTACATTTGGAAAACTGCATAACACATGCCCTATCTGGGTGGTCACATGGAATTTTAGGATATAAGAATATTTAAGAACAAAGGAACCTAAAAAATAAACAAGTATATATCCCCTGCAGTTTCTTGAACACACTAGACAGCATGTTCCTTAAATACAATGTGTTAGTAACCAGAATAACCGGTAAATTCTAGAATTTTTTACCAGCTCTGGGTGATGACCCAATAGTGGACAATGAGAGCATTTGCATACATGCAGGAGTGTCTACTGAATACATATGCAAGCTATAAAGTGCTATTAGCATACAGTCACTAACAATGCCTTAAAATTTTCTGTATGCTACCCTTGCTCATTTATTCTATTCTTGGTCTCCTCAGAAAAGGGATTCCAAAAGGTTTGGCTTTATCTTCAGCCCCACCCTTTTTGATCTACTTCCAATACTATCCTTAATAAAAATCAGTTGCACCTGGCTGGACAAATGCTCCTAAGCCCTTAAATGTAGTTATATGAAGCTATAAGCAAAGTCCCCCATCCTGAACCAAGAAAAGCATACAAACTCTTCGTGAATTCCATAGACTTTAGCCATCATTATTTCTGCCCACCTTTTCTGTAGCCCACGCATGATATTTGATTACTGTGGTAGAACAGAATTGTAGTCATGACTGGTTTGTTGTGTTCCATATGCATTTTTTAAAAAAGAAGAAAAAGTAATTATATTTAAAAACTGAGAAACAGAGATTACTCAGAGAAGAATGGGGTGAAAATAGACGAGAAAGAGTAGAAGAAAAATTGGGTTCATTTGATTCCATCTTTGTGACAATTATGACCAATCAAAAGTTTCCTGAATGAAAACTAAGAGAAATACAGAATAGATAAATGTTTTGAATATTGTTATAAGGATAAAGCATTAAATTGCAATGTAGTTATCAAAAACATCATTGCCGGATACTGGATAAGGGAACATGAAATTCAAAACAAAAATAAATTGCATGAAAAATTTCTATATGCTCATAAAACTGAAATGAAAACTCTTCAGGGCTGGCTCCAAATTGCATTTATTTATAAACTATAATTGGAGAGAAGACTAACCAATGTGTGGATAATACTGACAATACTGGTGAGATGATCAGCCATTGGGGTAGCCAGCCAAGGATTTCTCTTCTGATAATTAGCTTCAGGGTAGAGAACCTAATATTTGCCAAGATAAATATATGTTGACAAAAATTCCCATATGGTCTGGCTCATACATGCTTAGGATGTGGAATAAATTATGAGTTAAAATAACAAGGCTCTGAATTAGGAGATCTAGACATTTTCAAGTATATTATTTATTCTGATGGACAATTCTGACACCTGCAAAGCACCTGGGCAGCTATGAATATCTGTGTTTGGATTTCCATCCAAACAAGACCTTGACTTTGGTTGCAAGGAGTTCAAGTACTTGACAGACTCTAAGTGCCCACAGTTCTAGGATTTGGCTCAGTTTTCAAGCCAAGGCCGGAGTCTCCTTGGGCACTTCCCAGCTAAGGCCTGCACATACTGCAGCATGTGGTCTTGCAGTCTCTCCCCAGTATTTCATGGTGGTTGGCAGAGCATTTCAAATCCAACCTCCCTTCCTAATCTTCTCCCTTTTTTCTGTATAGCCCCCCATAGCTCTTAGAATCCTAACTCATATAGTACCCCAAACCTGGCAGACTCCTTACGTGACACTTCATGCAATGCCCAAAGGGAAACCTCTGAATTCTTTTACCATCCTCTCTTCCATATCAACTCCTTTCCAATGTTCCTACTTTAGAGATAAGTACTGCCTTCTATCTGGTTGAGCAAGCTGAAATGGGAACATAATATTCAATATGGTCTTGACTTTTCATCCTCATTTGGAAACAAAGGAATCATCCAGTCCTGTGTATATACAGCATGGTGCACTTCCAATTTCCTTTGGCTCTGCAGTCACCCTCCTATAATCCTGGTCAACTTGATGCACTGTCTTCACAGCATCCCAACTGTTACCTCTTCTACCTGGGCTCCCTCTTATTTGTTATTTGTTCACACTCTACCCAGAGGGATTTCTTCAAAAGGCCTACCCACTCAGGCCACAGTTCATACACAAGGACTTTAAAGGCCTCCAGGTGTCACTAATGCTGAGTAAATCCACCGGGGCTGGTTCCCAAGGCTGTGCACCGCCTGCCTCTTGGGCTCTCTATCCCAGGCCTGATTCACCCCTTTCCTGGCATTTCCCCACCCCACACTTGCCACACTCCTTTTACAAATGCAGGTTCCCCTTCCCACAAGGCTTTTCCAGCATCTTCTTTGGTTAACTTGTGCTCCACTTTAGATGTTAGGCCTTCTCACAGCTCCCCCTGCAGTGCCGATTTCCCCATGATAAGCTATCAAAGAATTAAGCTCTGCATTTCTTTCAGTGGTAATTTTATTTCACCGGAAACCCTTATGATTGTTTCTCCTTACCCCTTAGAAAAAGGTGCCATTTATGTACAATTAAATGCACAGATATTAAGTACGTTCTTGAATGAATTTTGACGGATGTCCATGTTGCTGATTATTAGTCAAATGAAGATATAGAACATTTTCCTTTTGCTGGAAAGTGCCAACATCACTCTCTTTTGTCAACACCTGTCCTAAGAGCAAACCACTGTTCTGATGTCTCAGTGTCCCTGAGGTGTCTTTATCAGTGATTTGTTACTGATTACTTTTCTGTTGTATAAATATAGCCCAATTGGTTTACTAGTCTCCTGATAATGGATATTTGATCTTTACATTTAGGAGTTTTATTAATAAATTTTTATAACATTTTTGTTTAAGTTTGTGGAATATGGATTTTTTTTTCCTGGGGTAAATACCTAGGAATGAGATGGTTAGGTTATAGAACAGGTGTATATGTAACTTCTGAAATAATTTTCAGTTTCCAAGTCAGCATTAACACTCCAATGAGGAATGTTTCCAGAAACTCAGTATCCTTGCTGATATTAACACCTTCATTTTTTTATTTTTAAAATTTTTAGTCAATCTAATAGACATTAAATGATATGTCATTGTATTTCACATCTCCATGAGGACTAATTATGTCCAGTAATTGTCCATATTCCTTTTGACCACTCCTATCTATTATTTTACTAAGTGTTTTTTTAGGTCTTTGCCCATTTTCTATTGTTTTTATTTCTGTTTTATAATCAGATTGTAAGATTTTTTTATATGTATTCTAGATAAAATCCTTTTCCATACATATGTAAAAGGAATGTTTCTTTGCAGTCTGTGACTTCTCTGTTCATTTCTGTAAATGTCTGTTCTTCTCAGACTATTTTAATTGTGTTGAATTCCAATTTATAATCATTCTCTTACATGGTTAGTGTTTTGTATGTCATGTGTAAAGAATCTTTACTTTATTCCAAGTGGTCTAACACATTCTTCATATTTTCTACTAGATATATACACCTACAAAGCATCTTGTGTTAACTGCACGAATATCGTAAATCTCACCATTATTTAGGACATTAATTTCATCAATGCTTTGTAGTTTTCAGCATTATATTTTTATATATGTTTTGCTAAAATCGATCTAAATAATTTCATGTTTTCTAATATCAATGTCAACATTATTGATCTTAAATAAATAAACTTTGAATTGCAAGAGTATTAGGTTAACAGAAAGTAGAACACACTACAGAGTTCTCATGTATCTCTTCTCTATCCCTTCCTATTCCCTCTAATTACAAGTGAACTAATATTGATATATTAATTATTAATTAAAGGCTATAGTTTACTCCTTGCATTTTACTGTTCTGAGAGTTTTGACAAATTCATGATGTCATGTATCCATTTCACTATCATACAGCATAGCATTACTGCCCTAAAAATCTCCAGCCCCCCACTACTAGAGCCTTCATGCCCTTCCCCATTTGCTTAGCAATCACTGACCTTTTTACTATCTCTAGTTTGGCCTAGAGGCCAAATGTCATGCAGGTAGAAACACGGCATGTAGCCTTTTCAGAGTAGCTTCTTTCACTAAGAAATATGCATGAAAAGTTTACTCATGTCTTTTGTGGCTTGAAAGCTCATTACTTTTTATTGCTGAATAATATCCCCTTTATGAATGCATTACAATTTGTTTATCCATTCACTTTTTGAAGGTCATCTTATTGGCTTCCAGTTTTGGGCATATAAATAAAGCTGCTATAAAATAAGAGTGCAGATTTTCATGTGGACATAAGTTTTCAACTTATTTGGGTAAATACCTAGGAGTGAGATTGCTGGGTTATGTCGAAAGACGATGTTTAGCTTTGTAAGAAACTTCCAAATCGTTTTGCAAAGTGGCTGTAATTTTTTTTTTATTCCTATCAGTGATGAATGACAGTCCCTGTTGTTCCATATACTCATCAGTATTTAATGATTTCAGGTTTTCAGATTTCAGCCACTCCAATAGGCAGGTAGTGTAACTCGTTATATTAATTTGAGATTCCCTAATGACCTATGCTGTTGAGCAACTTTTCACATTCTTATTAGTTTATCTGTATATCATCTTTGGTTCAGTGACTGTTCAGCTCTCTTGCTTATTTTTAGATATGGTTGTTTCCTTATTCTTGAATCATAAGAATTTTTTTTTCTATTTGGATACAAGTTCTTTATGAGATACATGGATTACAAATATTTTCTTCTATGCCGCAGTCCGGCTGCAGCAAAATAACCAGGGGGTGACGAGCAACTTGTGTACATTGATACAGCAGGAGTGGGAGCCATTTATTGTAGGACAGGAGGGGTATATATACATTCCACACATCTTATCTTAATTAACATAAACTAGATACAGCAGTCAACCAATAAGGAATCTCCACACTTAATGGCTCGCTGGCGTTACTTCACAAACCACTCCCTCTGGCAAAATGCCAGGCGCCATCCAGACTTGTTTACAGACCCTAACATTTCACCCTTTTGTTTAATTTAAATAACGACCATAGTGGTTTTTACAGAAACACCATCAAAAACCTGCTACAAGCAGAAGGGGAGGATACAAAATGCCACAATACCAAGCCAATTGATGGCTCCATGCAAGAAACCCTTGGAAAAATTATACCAGCAATGACATTGTTAGCAAAGATACCGAGTTACAATTTGTTGTAGATTACAGTTTGTTGTCTCAGTCCAGGTAAAGCAGTGTCTCAATAGATTAACTCACAGTCCAGGTAAATCACAGTCCAGGTTAAGTTCTGCAGGCAGCTAGCTTAAATCACAGTCCAGGTAAGTTCTGCAGGCAGCTAGCTTGATCCAAAGTCTCATCTGGTTCTCAGCAACACTGGAAATTCTTCCACCCTCGTCCTCACTGGCACTGGGAAGAAGGCAGGAACTCCGGCAATGATGCTAAAGAAAATCCTGTAGCATTCCACAAAGAAAACAACCTTCTGAACAATTTAGTACATTATCTCAAGGTTTTTTACATTTGAAATAAGCCTTAATAGTGCTCTTGACTCATTAGCTTCCAGGTGTGGGAGAACCCTTGTAGTTACTGACATTGGAAATGACCAAACCTCAGGGACACCGGGCTTGTCCTGCGCCAGACCCTAGCATCCCGGGCAGCCCCAGAAGGTCCGGGACTCCCGGGGAGAGTCCCGGGGAGTGTCCTGGACTCAAACTGCCACTGGGCACAGGGAGCAAGAGCCTGCGAGACTGTGCCTCCGGGTCAGGTTTGGATTTGGGCTCTCGCAGTGGCGGCCTGCTCCCTGGGCAGGGGGCGGGGAAGAGCCGGCTGCCACCGCTTGGAAAGTCCTTGCTGCGCCATGACCGGCTTGCTCACGTGGCAGCCACCGCACCAATTCACGCACCCTCCGGTAACGAAAAGTATTCAGTAATAGCCTTTTGCTGCAACTTTTTTCCTGATAATCCTTCTGAACTTTCTTCTTTCTGACTAGAGTTCCTGGGCTTATATCAACACATGTCCTAACTGCTCTTGGTTCCATTGGGGTGCCTCCTTCCCTTAGTAATTTACCTAACACCCCTTCCATATTTTCATCACAAAGACAATACAATACACTGAGACAAAACAAGACACAAACATACTGCATCAATCTTCTCCATCTTCTTAAAATGGTCATTCTTTCTCTCGCCCTGTCTGCCTAGGGACGAGCAGATTTGCTCCCGTCCTATCTAGAGACGGGCAGCTTTTTTTCTTCACTTACCCCCAAGTGTCCCGGGGCTCCCGGTACGGGCCACCATCTGCCGCACTTCTACTTATAGACTTGTCTTTTAAGTAGAGCAATAATTTTAAATTTTACTGAATTTCAATTCATGGAGGATTATGCTCTAATGTAGTAAAAGCTAGTCACCAGACCTAAGGTAGCCTAGATTTTCTCCTATGCTGTCTTATAGAAGTTTTATATTTTGGTATTTTAAATTTAGTTCTATGATGCATTGTAATTTTGTGAAAAAATGTAAAACTGGTGTCTGGATCATTAATATTTTATTATTTTATTTTTTTCATGTGGACAACCAATTGTTCTGGCACTATTTGTCAAAAGGGCTATTTTCTATTCATTTAATTGCCTTTTTTTTTGTCAAAGAGCAGTTGACTATATTTTTATGTGTCTGTTTTATGCTCTCTATTATTATTATTTTTTAATTTGGTTGAATATTTCTTTGCTGAAGCCACACCTTTTTGATTACTGTAGCTTTATGGTATACCTTGAAGTCAGGCACAGTGAGTCCTTCAATATTCTTCTTCTTCTTCTTCAATATTGTGTTAGTATTTGAGATATTGTGCCTTTCCAGATAAATTTTAGAATTGGTTTGTTAATAAGAGACTTATTACAACTTTGATGAGAATTGAACTGAATTAAATTAGGAGGAATAGAATCTTAAATATAATTGAATATGGACTACCTCTCTATTTATTTAGATTTTTAAACATTATTCATTAGTTTAAAATTTTTCTCATATATATCTTGTACATATTTTGTCAAATTTATAACTAAACTTTTTTTTGTAGGGTGTTAGTGTAAATGATGTTGTCTTTTATTTTAAGTTACAACTGCTCATTGCTTGTATGTAGAAAAAATATTTGCCTTTTATATATTAACTTTTTGTCCTGTAACCTTGTTAAAATTGCTTATTAACACAAGTTTTTTCCCCTGTAAATCATTTGGGATTTTCTACATATATATTTCTGTAATTTGCGGGGAAAAAAAAGTTGTTGTTTTTTTTTTTTTTTTCAAATTGTATACCTTTCATTTTCTTTTCTTGTCTTATTGCATTAGCAGGACATCCAGGATAATAGTGAATAAGAGTGGTGAGAAGGGACATCACTATTTTCTTCCTGATTTTAGAAGGAAAACATCTAATTTCTTACTCTTATGTATTAAAGCAGCTGTAGGTTTTTCATATACAACCTCCATCAAGTTGAAGAAGTTTCCCTCTATTCAAAATTTCTAGAAAGCTGTGTTACTTTGTTTATCTATGTTTTGGTTTGTTCATTTGTTTTATTTTGTGTGTTTTTAAAAATATTTGTTTTATGTCACATATGCTTTTTCTGTATCTATTTTTGTAGTATGACTTTTCTTCTTTATCCTATGAATATTATGGGTGATATTAACAAATTTTCAAATATTAAAGTATCTAGTAATTAAAATATTAAATGTATTCCAGGCATAACCCTTGAATTCCTGGAATAAATCCCATTTTATTATAGTACATAATTGCTTTTTTACATTGTTAGATCTGATTTCATATTATTTGTGAGGATTTTAAACCTATACTTATTTCAAAATTTTGATCTATATGTTTGCCTGCTTTAAGTATGTTTATCTTTGATATTAGGGTAATGCTGGCCTCATAAAATGCAATAGGAGATATTTACTTTGCTTCTGTTCTTATAAAGAGACTGTAAAAAATTGTTATTTTCTTCCTTTAAATATTTTATAGAATTCATTAGCAAATCACGTGTTTTATTAACAAATCATGGTGTTTTATGTTTGAGAAGTTTATTGATTGTTGATTCAATTTCTTAATACATATAGCATAATCAAATTATCTGTTCACCTTGTATAGGTGTTAGCATGTCTTTCAAGGAACTAATTATTTCACTGAATATATAAAATTTGCTCAGCTCAGTGGTGCATGCCTGTAATTCCAGCAGCTCAGAAGGCTGAGGCAGTAGTATCGCAAGTTCAAAGCCATGGCTAGGCACTAAGCAACTCAGTGAGAACCTGTCTCTAACTAAAATACAAAACAGGGCTGGGAATGTGGTTCAGCGGTTGATTGCCCCTGAGTTTAATTCCTGGTACCAAAAAAAGAAAAAAAAAAAGATATAAAATTTGTGAGCATTTATTATTCATTTATTTCTTATTCATTTGTTATTCTTTTAATGCCTAATGGATCAATACTGATAGTTCATTCCTGGATAGTCTGGCTGGAGGTTTATCAATTTTATTGAGCTTTTCAAAATACCATCTTGTTTCCTTTGATCATTTCCTCTATTATTTTCCTGGTTTCTATTTCATTGATTTCTACTCTATTTTTTTTTTTTTAATTTATAGTATTAGTTTTTCTCTATCTTCCTGTGTTGGAAGTTGAGATTATTGATTTTAGAAATTTCTTCTTTTCTAGTATATGCATTAAATAATTTAGATTTTCTTCTAAACACCCTTTTTTTCACTGCATCCCACAGTTTTTGATAAATTGTATTTTTATGTTTATCCAGCTCAAAATATATTTGAACTTTCTTTCTTTTTTTTTTTTTAATTTTTTATTGTTGGCTGTTCAAAACATTACATAGTTCTTGTTATATCATATTTCACACTTTGATTCAAGTGGGTTATGAGCTCCCATTTTTACCCCATATACAGATTGCAGAATCACATCAGTTACACATCCATTGATTTACATATTGCCATACTAGTGTCTGTTGTGTTCTGCTGCCTTTCCTATCCTCTACTATCCCCCCTCCTGAACTTTCTATAGAATTAAAATTCAACTTTTGGCAAGTTGGAGTTTTATAAATATTTAGTTGAAAATATATTTTAATACTTCTTGGACTCATATGTTATAATTGTGTTGCTTCATCTCTAAATATTTTAGGATTTTTCAATTATCTTTCTGTTATTGAGTTGAATACCACTGTGTCCTAAGAATATACTTTCTATTATTTACACTATTTTAGATCTGTTAAGGTATGTTTTGTGATCCAGAATGCAGTCCATTTTGGTGAATGTTACCTGTGAGCTTGAAACCCATATGTTTTCTGCTGCAATTGAATGAAGTATTTTATAAAAATAAATTAGATCTAATTGATGAGACATGCTTTTACATTTTATTTACAATAATTTAAAAATATAATTGCAAATGGTATTGACTCTTAATTTTAATTTCCAATATTCATGGCCAATGTATAAAAATATCATTAATTTTTGCATCTTGACCTCGTATCTTGTAACCTTGACAATTCACTTTATTAATTCTAGTAATGTGTTATGAAAGTTCAACATCTCAATGTACAAAGTCATAAGCTCTGCAAATAAAGAGATTTTCTTCTTTTACAATTAATTAATTTTTATTTCTGTTACTTGCCTTATGGCACCAGTTAGAGTAATAATCCTTTTTTATCCTTCAATCGTAGAGAGAAATCACTTAGTTTTTTTCATTAGATATGAAGATATTTATATTTTCTTAAATGACTTCTAGCATAAATATTTTTTTACTGTAAGTGGTTATCACATTTCTGTAAATTATTTATTTTATTTTGAGATAATACTGTTTTAATACATTAATATGTTAACATTATAAATTACATTGATTGATATTTTAATATAAAATCAACCCTCCATTCCATTCCTGGGCTAAGTCAAAATTATGATTCACTATCCGATTTATATTTTCCTACACTTTATTGGTAAATATATTTTAAGGACTTTGCCCCATGTGTTCAATAGAGATACTATCCATAGTATTCTATTCCTGTGATGTTTTTTGGTTTTGATTTTATGGTAATGTTCATCCTTTATATTAATTGAAAGGCTTTCCTTTCTTCTACTTTCTGAAAAAGTTTGATATATAAATTGCATTGCATTTTACTTAAAAATTTGGTATTATCTACCAGGGAAGTCATCTGGGACAGGAATTTCCCTTTCAATATTGTTTCTATAATGAATTCAATTTATTTCTTGGAAAACATTCATATTTTCATTTCTTTTTGATTAAATTCTAATAATCTGTGTCTTTGAAGAAATTTTCCATCTTAAGTAAATTGTTGGATTTATTCATATAAATTTTCTTCATATTAATCCTTTATTACTCTTTAAATATCTCTATGATCTGTACTGATATCTACCTTTTAATTTTGAAATGAGCATCTTTTTCTCTTTTTTCTCTTCAATTAGTCTGATTACAGTTGTATAAATTTTATTAATTTTCAAAAGTCAGCTGTTGATATCATTGATTTTCACTGCTTTTCTTCTTTTCTATTTTATTATTTTTTTGCACATTTTAATATATTTGTTCTTCCACTTTCTTAAAGTTTAATATGCTGCTTCTTTTTTCACTCCTTAGGTTGAATAATTAATCTATTTTATAAATAATTAATTTAAAAATTAAATTCTATTATTTAGCATTTAAGGCGGTACATTTCAAGTGCTCTTTCACATACAACTCATCAATTGCCACATATTATGGATTGATTTTATTATTAATCAGTTCAGGGGCATATTGAGCCATAATCACAACCATAATTACACTAAATATAAATCTATAAATACTTCAAGTGAAAGACATAGATCACTAAACTTGATAAAAAGGAAATAGAACTCAACTATATATAGTCAATCAGCTATCCATTTTAAATACATAGACATATAGGGGAAGAGTTTTGTTGTGTTTTTGTTTTTTTAAGAGGAAATACCATATAAACCAATGTCTTTCTCCTTATCCTTGGCATGTTATGTTCCAATCAATTGAAGCAGGGCATCCTCAGTGATAACCTAGTACACTTAATGACTATGCTCTTGAAGGGAACAGGTCCACTCTTCAGCAGTAGTATTGAACTATCTCTGAAGTGAAAGCTAGTCTAGACTCACCCTAGCTTAACAGGCCTCGAGGAGAATGAGTTCATCTGCAAAAGCATTCTTTACACAAGACAACTGATCCAGACATTCAATAATGTAAATTCTACCTTTTAAAAATTTTCATAATATGTGCTTTTGATCATATGTTTATCCTAGTCAACAATGGACATATATACATATAAATATACATCTATACACATACACATATACACATATATTTACATTTTTAATGAACATGACTACTGCAAACTTCATTGTATGTATCCCCTAATCCATGTTTTAAAAAAATCTCTAGGACACATGTCTAGAAATGAAATTACTGTGTCTTGATGTACACACATGCATCTGTGCATATTTATCTATCTATATGTATCTTTTACTTTTTATAAATAAGTGTAAATTTCTTTCTAAAATTGTTTTTACAGTTTACTCTTTGATATCTACATGTCTATATATATATATATATATACACTTACATACATACATACATATATATACACAAACCTTTATCAACACTCATTAGCATAAAATAGTATATTTTTTTATTTTTCAAATTTTATAGCATTTAATTATTTCACTAACCTCTTCTAACTTTCTATTTTTGCTCTCTTGTTTTAAAGTTCTTTCTGAATCTTTGCATTTCCTCAAAATCATTTCATTTTTAGAAGAATAAGTCCCAGGATAAACCTAGAAAAACAGTTTTCATATTTTTATTCCCTTTTATTGAAAATTTACTCCAACTCAAAACTTGTTCTAATTATGCACACATTATTTTATTTTAAATTGGTGAGGTATTTATCAGTACTGAGAAGAAGTGGGACACTGAAGGTAGAAGGGTAAATAGATATCAATTCACAATGTAGGTATATAGAAATATCACAGTATATCTCATTATTCTATGCAAAATTTTTTAAAAATTAAAAAAAAACTATTGAAAAATGGGGTGGTTTAAAACAACAACCATCTGTCATTGTTTATAAATTTTGTGTTGATGAGGTGATTTTTCTCCCATTTTTTTTCTTTCTTAGGCTTAATCATGTAGCTGCATGAAAATTTCCTTTGTAAATCAATGGACAAGAAACAAGCTAAGACAGCTGTTTCACTGAAAATATTGTCCAATTACAGAAAAGGAAAAAAGCTACAAAAAATATTTCCACATTTAATCTACCAGAATAGTGATATGTTTATTTTTGTACATATTGCTTGATCCTATTCATTAATATTTTAAATAAAATTTACTGTGTATTTTTTGATGATTTTTGTCTATTTAATCAAATGGCACACATTATTTTATAACAATTATTATTACATAACCCTTTGAAATAGATGTTATTATTATGTTTACTATTAACATCCCCATGTTACAGGTTAAAATAGTAGATTAAAAATTAATGTACTTTCCTAAGATCACACAAGACCATTGGTACACCACCTGCATCTTGGAATCACAACATTAGTGGCAAAGTCAGGTTGGAGGTCAGTTTTATTTCATTTCAAAACCTTAGCACTTTATACTACATTTCTAAGCTGTACAGTAAATGATTTGGAAAAACTAGATGCCACACATTAAATTCTCTGAACAAATCTCTAACCAATATGTGTTCTATTATTCAGATAGTTAATTTTATCAAGAATTCCAGCAAACTCATACCCTTATTCATTGAGAAACATATGTTCACACCATTTTTTAAATCATCTAATTGCTTTCTGCACTTGGTCAGGGCTTTGTGGACATTTACAAAAGAGCCACACTCTATTTGTGGTCTTGAAACTAAATATGCATATGTTTTAATTTTTTTCTGATTATAAAGTCAGATTTCTTTTTATTCTCTCAAACCACAGTAGAAGTACCTGTGAGGTTATACCTTCCTGCATAAGTTTCAAAAAATGAGACCTTGGAAAATAAACCAATTAAAATTCCAAGTTTAAGTGACCTACCAGATATAATCAGTATGAATATGTATATGTTCATCATCTTTTTATTTATAAAGAGTACAAACTTTCCCAATATATTTCTGTGAAGTATGCTAGTTAGAATTCCCAATGAGTAAAGTATGCTGTCTAAATGAAAGCCATTACTAGAAGCCTCTTTGTTGTTTCAGAAAAGCTTATTTATGTGCAGAAATTCAATATTCTATCTTCTCTTATCAGCTTGGCATGGGATTTTAAATGTAAATTACTTTGGAATATAAATGTTTGTATTTGTCAAGCTGAGAAGAATAAGTTGTTAAAACAGTATGCTAAGGTGCTTGTTCATAAATGACATCAGCTTTGTCTTCGCATATAGCTATCAGGCTGTATTAATGTAGTTACATTTAGGATCGGTGAAGGCGGATAGATTTCAAAACACAGTTATGGTTTTGATGGAAAAGAAAATAATGTTAACAAAAGAGTAGAATAAAAGTTCTGAGTTTCATCTGGGTTTTTAGTAGCATGGTAAACAACACAAGGTTGAAACACAATTGTATTCCCTTTCGATTTGTTTTAAAACTGGAACAGCCAATATTTATGAAGCATTCTTTTTTTTTTCTTCTGGTATACAAATGATTAAAGGAGGCAGCATTTTGGTTTTGAGCATGACAGTTTTCCCTGATGATAGCAATCTATTCTATTGGATATCCTCATAAGGTCAATACATAGGATAGTGACAGATTGATTTGCAAAGACTGTGGGAATAGAAAGTCACTTCAAACTTTCATCATTTCAGTAATTTGGCAAGCATTTCTCCCAGCCTCCAACTCTACAGGGATTATCTTGCTGATTCTTCCAGGCAGTTCTTCATTGATTGGATTTGAGATTACCAACAGGGTAAAATATTGTTTTAGATGGCTATTCCCGAGTTGGTTTTATTTTTCCTAAATACAATGTATGAAATAGAAAGGCAGGCTGATTTTTGATTCAATCTTTGTCAGTTTACTTAAAAATTATTATGTGGTCTGAGCAAGACTTCACCTGCTAAAATGTATTAAGGTCCATTTAACCCTCAGAAAATTCAAAGTTCTGGGAAAAATCAGGCTGCAGTAATTTTTACATTATCTGAGGCAATATTTTAAAATGTTCCCATGCTTGAACTTGAATAATTTGCCTATTTTCCATCCACACTCCAGAAATTCTGATTCAGTAGCTCTGAGGTCGAGTTTAGGTACCTATGTTTCAAAGGGCACATCACATTTTGGACCACACTTTGATACCTGGTCCTCAATTTTTGTTGACAAGACTGTTGACAGACTCTTCCTGGTTTCCAACCTATGCAAAATCCTTTCCTCCTTCGCAATGTCTTGTGACTCTACAATGCATTTCTCCAAAGTAGTCAAAGGGCCACATGCATGGCAATCCCATAAGGTTCTTAGCAAGATGTACATTCTCGGGCCACACTACAGACAATAGATCAGACACATGTTTGAATAGGGAGCCTTAGAATCTTCATTTGAACCCAATTGATTCAAATGAATCATGGTTGTTCTTCTAGTTGTATTTCCGGGGACATTCTCTCATAGGAGTTTTTAAATAAGCTTTACCTGATCCCTTGTGAACCAGTCTGCACTTCGAGGTTAGTTTTGCCTTGATCTTGGATTTCAAGTACTTTTTTCTGCAAACCAATCTGACCCATTCATACATCCACCCCAGTCAAACTAATCTTGAGAACTTAGGTAAATTTGGAGAAATAATATCAAATCCTCAGGTTTTTCTCTTTGGTTTTGCTCTTTATTTCCTGATTCATTTCACAATCTGTTTCTTTTGACTTTTACCTCTCTCTCTTCTCTGCTACTATCCACAGTTGTCTAGGTGCAAGTGTAGGATTGATGAGAAATTTCAAGGAAGAAAAAAGTAGTCCTTCAGAAAAGAACCTTATTTTAGGCATGTTGGCCAGAATTAATAGATTGTGACTTTGTTGTCTATGAAGAATTATTAGAAAGCAAACAACATCATTCTCAAACCAAAATGAGGTAGGATGCCTACTAAACTAAAGCAGCATCACTGCAGAGATGTTTTTAGATTAATAAGTCAGAAAGACTGAGGGCTGAAACAGATCTCAGAAGTTACCTAGCCAAGTCATGCTAAGCTTTCTTTGGAAACGGTATCCTCTCTCTCCTGCCTCACTCATTTCTTATCTCTTTGGCTGTTTCCAAAGAAAAGTTCTTGGTGGGTGGGATAACTTGCTGCTCATCATCTGTTCCACATTCCCTCTACTGTCCCACCTATATAAAGGAGGGCAGAAAACCAAATCCCTATATTCCCTAGACTCTGTGTAGCAAGTGTTTGGATGATGCGTATCAGACAATCTGGTGTGTTTGTGAAAGATTTGGTAGAAACAAGTGAGGTAAGATACCATGGTCCTTCTAAAGTATGTTAGCAACAAGAAATGGAGACTTTGGGATTGTCTGCAGATCACAAGAAGTGAGGGCATAAACAGGGTGCAGGTTCTTTAGACAAGGTGTGGCTGGGTAGTCAATAGCTCTGACAGTATCAACTCCTAAAAGGGTAAGGTCTGAACACTGGAGCAGTGATTGGCATGACCAATTCCTAATGGTGGACCATGACTAAGTTCTTGTGATGAGCACAAAAGTATCTTGAATCTCCTTCAGTGTGTTTTGTGGGCCAATTTTCTGGTGTTTTTCTGAAAATCTTTGAAGTTCAGGACTAGAATTTTCTTCTACAGTTGTCCAATTATTTTGTAATTATCTTGATCCTGTTGAAATCCACTTACATTTAAGCTAACTGAATCCTGATTATTATAGGCCTTAGTTATAATTCTGGACCACATATTATAAGTAATACATGGCAAATATTTCTAACATAGTGACTATATATAACGTAAAGATCCACGAACAAACTTCCTAAGTCAGAAAGCTTTGGTAGAGCTGTGGTCAACAGCAGTATCTCTGAAGAATTTGGAAAATAGTTAAAACTGAAATATAATTCTGAAATGTTATCTAGCCTGTACAATTTTGCCAGATGGAAAATCATAATTCTATTACATTTTTCCTAAATGCATGCCACAATTTGTTACTTTTGCCATTAGTGTATGTAACAGGAACATGTAGTTAAAACTGAATTCACATGGCAGGATTTCTTACGTCCCTTAATAGCTACTATGCATGTGACTCTTCAGAAAGGAAATTTAATAAGCACTGTTCCAAAGAAAATTCATTGGTTTTTCTTTCTCTCTCTTTGTTTTTAATTTGTTTTTTGGTTTTGATTTTGTCTTTGTAGTATCTACAGGGATTGTAACCTCATAGAGGCATTGAGGAAAAAAGTCTTAGTGAGTGACTAGGTCTTGAAAAAACTGAGAGGAGGGTACATTCATAGAGTGAAAGAGCACTGACCCATAGCAAAAACTCCTTATTTGACCCTGTAACACCTCTCTCTTTTCTCAAGTTCTGGGTCATGAGGCTTTGGACCAGATGGTCTTGGTGTTCCCTTCTCATTCTAACAGACTAGAAGTTGATTTGAGCATTAGAACATCCCCTACAACACTTGAAACTGTTGCATTCTGAAACATTTACTGATGTATCAGTAATCCTTCTATTTTTAGAGTACCTTATGAAATAAAGAATGTCATTTGTAGATATCATTGCTGCTTCAGAAATCTCTGGCCACAGCACTTCCATATCCTAGATCACAAGGCGTTGATTTGTTTATGGTAGGCAGATTGCCAAAATATCACATTGTAACATCTAGGTTTTTGTTTATTTGCTTTTTTTGCCTGCTTCTCACCTTGTAGACCACTTATCACAAACTTTCCTCCATGTTTTCTGTCTCTAGACATCTTTTTCACTAAAATCTCACTTCAAATCAAGTTTCTTTAGACTGTAGGGCTTTAATAAAACTTACTGTGCACCGAATATCTTGCACTGTGAACACTACATTAGGAAAAAGATTATTTTCCAGGGGCAGAAGATGGCAGCGCAGATGTAGGTAGCAATCCCCAAACTCTTCACAGCACAGAGTGGAAGCAATGAAAAAAGAGCTGACCAGAGAGGGGCATGGCAGAGTAAATACTCTAAAACTTAACACTGGGCAGCCTGAGACTTAGAGGCATTTGACATTTGGTGACTAGAGAAGAAAATTAGGATAGAATTCTTTAACCCCAGAACTTGGACCAGAATGGGGTTGAGTGAAATACAGAGAGAAAAATCACATAAGCTCACTTCCTTAACAACAGCTGGAAAGAAAAGCAGAACAAATTAAAATGTGACAGGATTTGCAAAGTTGTTGGTTTAACCTCAATTGTAGACCAAACCTATGTCAAGCCTGGAAGCCATTTTGTGGATTCTACAGTCTCTCTAGAAGAAATGAAATCAACACAACTTCTCCCCACCTTCAGATAACAGCAAGAAAACCAGAGAGAATACCTCTGCAATGAAATATCTCAATAACCCATCTGGAAGGAACTTGTAGAGGGATTGCTGCTCACTGAAAGTTACTGAAACCCCTTCCCCCTCACTATGGACACGGAGAGTGGATTGGAGCACATTCAAGAGCTAATCACTCTTTGAAAGAGCTGGATCCAGCCCAATGCTCCTTACAGCCTCTGCGTGAGCTCATGCAAAGACAGAACTGAACATCCACAATTCATAACCACAGGCACTAAGGGCTAAGACAAAGAGGGGACAACTGAATCTCTTTTCCAGTTACAGATATGGTCCTCCAGTGATCGACATCAGTCAGTGGGGATGTGTCTGCACCACAGACCATCCACAGAGAAGCCACAATCACAGGTCCAAAACGTCCAGACAGGCACCAGACACTATGCCATTTTAAAGAAGATCTTATGAAGGGCAACCTCAGGCCATGGGGCTGAGGACCAAAGACTGGCTGGTGAGAAATCCATAGCAACCCATGAAGTAGCTCTTGTTCTCTAGCACCACTCGGAGAATCCAAAGCTGAGGAGTGATGGACATCTTCTACAGATTCCAAACCCTGATGAAATCAAAACCAGGAAGACGCAATAAGAATTTTCTTCACCTTGGCATGGTTTACTATAAATACTTCTAATGTCAGTTTTGATTCTATATATATGTCTTCATTCTGATTTGATGGTTAGCCTCTAGCATTTGATATTATGCCCTCAACCCATTATATTGTATTTCTTCTAATGTTTTAAAGTATTAAATAGAATCGCCTCTCTGTCTTGGTTTTTCTACCTCAAGTTTGTAATTATACCTGTTGGCAGTATATTACCTACTACTGCTTCAAATGCCCCCCTGATGCATCTATCTTTTCCATTTTTTACCTTGGTTTGTGTTATTCTTTTCTAGATTTTCTTTCCTTTTTTTCTTCTTTTGCCCCATTTTTCTGTCCTCTACTCTTTAGCCTCTATTTAATGTAATAGCAATTTTATTATCTTTATTAACAAAATTTTAAAATCTATTCTAGAACATTACTACAAGTTTATGTCTGGATTAGAGAAACTTTGGAGAACATTATCCATAAGATTTCGTTTTTCCTAGAGTTGATTCCTATGTGGTTTTGTGCTAAAGTGATTTAGTAACAGGGCTTACTGTTTTCCATTAAAGCAGTGCTGATACTTGGAAGAGCAGAGAACACAGGTTGAGTGAAGGTATCAACACCTGGATATTTGTTCAGCCTAATACTCTTAAGAGAAAGAAGTTAACTAAATAATATCTTGCATAAAATAAGAAGTGATAATAACCCCACAGATGGGTAGACATACAAGCAATATGAATAAGCACGCTAACCAACCATCCCAAACAGCTCACAACACTTAACTGCTTCCCTCAACACCACAGTGGAGAAAATGTCAGAGAAAGAACTTAGAAAGTTCATAATCAAAATGTTCAATGAGGAAAGGATGGTGTAAGAAGTAAAATTAGAAAATAAAGAAAGTGAAAGATCATTTCAATAAAAGAGACAGTGATTCTGAAAAAGAACCAAATGGAGATCCTAGAAGTGAAAGACTCAATAAATCAAATTACAAATTCAATGGAAAGCATCACCAATAGATTAGGCCATTTTGAATACAGATTCTCAGGCCTTGAATACAAAACATATAATCTTGAAAATAAAGTTGACAGTAAAGAATATTTTAGAAATGTGGGACTAATAAAAATACACAAAGTAGGTAACTTCCTCCTGGACAAGGGAAACATCCATTAAAAAATATAAGATTTCAAATAAATAATTGAATGTAACACCCTAGGCCCTAGGAAAAAGAAAAAAAAAAGTAATTCCAAAGTATGTAAAAGCAGGGAATAATTAAGATCAAAGCTGAAATTAATGAAATTGAGAGTTAAAAAAAATACAAAGGACCAATAAAACAAAGAGTTGTTTGGTTGCCCATATGTAGAAGAATAAAAGTTGATCTTTATCTATCCTTCTGCACAAGTGTCAACTCAAAGTGGACCAAAGACCTAGAAATTAGACCAGAAACTCTGCAACTTCTAGATTAAAATGTGGAATCAACACAGAAACTAACTTCTTTAATAAAGACTTCTAAAGCACAAGAAATAAAATCAAGAGTCATTAACTGGAGCACCATCAAATTAAAAAGCTTCTGCACAGCAAAGGAAACAAGATCATGAAAAGAGCCCACAGATTGGGAGAAGAGTTTTGCTACCTGCTCCTCAGATAGGCGTTATATTAATATACATCAGGATATAGGATAATATAAAAAATTCAAACACTTAATACAAAAAACCCAAATAACTCAATTAGTAAATGGGAATAACAAAAATAAATGACCCAATTAATCTAATCAATGGGCAAAAGAAGTAAACAGATACTTCACAAAAGAAGAAACAAAATGTCAACAAATATCTGAAAAAATGTTCAACATCTCTAGCAGTCAGGGAAATGCAATTCAAAACTACATTGAGAGTTCATCTCCTTCCAGTCAGAATGGCAATTACCAAGAATACTAATAAAAATAAATGCTAGCAAGGATGTTAGGGTAAAGCTACCCTCATACATTGTTGGTGGGACTAAAGAATAGTACAGCCACTCTGGAAAGCAGTGTGGAGATTCCTCAATAACTAGGAATGGGACCACCATATAACCCAGCCGTCTCCTTACTTGTTATATATCTCAAAGATCTAGAATCGGCTTACTGTGGAGATGGAACCACATCAATGTTTACAGCAGTGCAATTCACAACAGCCAAGTTATGAAACCAGTTCGGATGCCTGTGAACAAACAGATAAATAAAGAAAATGTGGTGTGTGCACACAGTGGAGTTTTATTCAGCCATAAAGAATAAAATATGTCATTGCTGGTAAATGAACCGAATTGAAGAACATCATGCCAAGTGAAAAAAACCAGCTTCAGAAAGTCAAGAGCTGAATATTTTTCCCTCATTTGCAGAGCCAGACCAAAATAATAAGGGAAAAGTGGGGACAGGAGATAACAGGAAAATAGAAGAGAGATCAATGGAGTAGAGGAAGGGGATTCATGGTGGGAAAGAGGAGTGGGAAAAGGGAGAAATGGTGGAATAAAGTGACATATGTGAATATACCACAGTGAATTTCACCTTCATGTATAGCTATAGTGCACTAATTTTTAAAAAACTATAAATAAGTAGAAGAAAGACTAGTAGAGTACAGGAAAGGGAACTAGGGGAGGGAGGCTAGTAAGAAAAGGAAATACTAGGGACTGAATTAGAACAAATTATATTTCATGCTGGTATAATTAGATCAAAATGAGCCCCAATATTATGCACAACTATAATGCACTATCAAAAAATGTAAAAGAAAAAATTTATTTTCATCACTGTTGTGCATTTTATCCCTTTTGAGATCTACTTGCTAGGGACCCATTTGAATAGAAGCCCAGTCTAGCTCCAAATATGGAGCCCAGTCTAGCTTTTGCACTGGCAAGTGACCCCAGAGTTCTTCTTCTAGGTCTTTGAGATGACAGTAATGGTAATGATCATTAATAGGACAATCAGCTTTACTGAGAGCTTAGATATGTCAGGCTCTGTGTTAGGTATTGAGCATATAATATCCCAGTCAATGCTTCTAACACTATGAAGTGACTTTATTGTTCAGTTCTATTGTAAAGAGGAAGAATTTTAAATTTAGAAGGTTTAAATAGCTAACAAAAGGTCATCTAGCTTACAAGGGATAAAACCAAGATTAAACTCAAACTGATGCTAGAGTTTGCACTTATAACTAACTCTATGCTCTCTCTCAGGCTCTGGAAGTGTTTTCTGTATCTAATAATTTATATAGTTCTTCTATGCACTGTATATCCTTTGATCTCCTCACATACTATATGAGGTAATAAGGCAGCAAGCTCAGGAATAATTAATTTTAATACATACACATGTGTATGTATTTGTATATATTTGTAGGCAGGTATGTGTCCAAGGTATATCAAGTCAAACTAGTGTCCTAATTTAAAAGAAGCACAATTTTAAGGCATATATCCTCCCAATCTGAATTTCTCGATCTTAGATGCTGCTGAACTACACCTTGAACTAAACTTTGTTTAGAATTTTATTTAAATCAGTCATGATCAAATGAAAAGGAGAAGATGAAGAAAGAAATTTCAACCACAAAGAAAATAAACTGAAAACAGACTGAAGTTTTTTGATGTTATTTCTCAAATGTCAAAATAATTGTTACAAATGAATGGAATATTTCTCTATAAGCAAGACCTTTACAGAGACTAAAATAGTCATTTTTACTTTTCTTTCTTGATTGTATTTTTATGGTAGAGTAGATCATTCACCTGAAAGAATTTATAAAGTATTTAAATAGTAATATTAATAAAATAATAAATAGCTACCACTTAAGAGAAAAAATATATATTTACTACCTTTGAAGTCCCCTGTCTGTGCTTCTGCAATTATTACATGGCACCCCAGAACCGAGAGTAACCACCAGCTGAATTCAATCTAGGTCATCTCTTTGTTATCTTTTGCAGCTTTTCCAGCTATACACATACCTATAAGGAATTGATGTCAAATTTTTGGCCTTTTTAACTTTTGTATAAATGGAATCTTTATCCGTTTTGTGTGGATCTCTTATTGCTCTCAGTATTGGGCTTTTGAAATTTATTTCAAAATGTAAGTAACTAAAGTCCCTTTATTGTCTCTGCTGTTGATATTTCATTGTATGAGTACCTACACTTTATCCATATATTCTATAGTAAAGAACTTTTGGATTAATGGAGGGTTTGTTGTTTATGTTTCATACTGTTTGGTGTTTTCTGCTAAGAACACTCCTGAGCCTGTCTTGCTACGTGCAACGCATGTGAAAGGCCAGGGCACACACTTGAGAAAGGCCCCACTGAGTTGCAGAGAAAACATGCCATGATGGGTGACGCTATGACATGCTAAGCTGTTTTCTGAAGTAGTTCCACCAAACCGTCATCTCAGCAGCAAGCGACGAGGACTCCCATTTTCCATAGGTTCATCAGTCCTTTCTGATGGAGCGGTTTTAACAAAGCTTTGGTGTTTATTTCCTACTTACAAATCCTATACTGAAAAAGATGGCACATTCTGTCATCTGTTCATAAACATTTACTGAGCTAGAAACTAAGAAGACAGAATTATCAAGACAAAACAAGACTGCGGTTCTCATTAGTCATGTTTTCATGGAGGTCCCGGCAATAAATAAGCAAACAGATAAAAAGGAAGTGATCTGTGTTGTGATGAAAACCAAAGAGGGTGACGTCAGCAAGAGCAACTGGGAGTCTATTTTTGCCTAGGTGGAAAGGGAAGGCCCCTCTCTCAGAACGACTTCTAGAAAAACAGGCAGATGGACATTGGCTTACTTAAGGTAACCAGGTAAATCACCCAGACTGAGGCCCTTTGAGGGGTAATAAGTGCAAGCACAATAGATGTAGACTGAGACCTTGAGAGCCAGTTGTTCCAGAGGATCACACCAACAATCCTAGGTTCACCCACATCGAGTTTTCCTCAGTGGACGCTTACTCCCCAGCTTCCCTGGCAGTTTAGTGGAATCAGGTGGCCAGCTCTGGCCAGTGAAAAGCGAGTCACAGCCAGGGAGGAGTGGTGAACAGCTCATGCATGACCTTGGGTGCATTCTCTTCTTCCCTGATGCAGAACTCAAATTGGATATTGAGAACTAGAAGTTATTGCAGCCACACAGTCTATACTATTACAGGAATATTCTGAAAAACACAGCTGAGTTTGTCTGACAAACTCTGTTATTAGCTATGATGCTATGATTTTCTTAGGACCCAGGCTCCAGTTCTAACTTATTTAGCAATGATTATCAAGTATTATGCAGTACTATAGTGACAATACTAATAAATACATTTTTAAACTCACACTAGTCAAATAGCACTTAATATACAGTACTGAATGAATTCTATTTTATCATCACAACATCTCTGAGGAGCGTATTATCCTTATTCCACAATCAGTTATAAAAGGCAGATTAAAACTATGCAAACACAGATAAGTAAATTTGCTCTCCCTCTTTTATTTGCACAGAAACAGGGATGATTAAAAGCATAGGCTTTGAAAATACACTTATCTAAGTCCAAAAACTGGCTCTGTCATTTACAAGCCTTTTGTTATTAAGTAAGACATTGGATACCCTCTGAGTCTCAATTTCCACATACACAAAAATGGAGATGATAAGAGTACGCATTTTACAAAGTTATTGTATGAAATTAGATAATTAAGTTCTTACGATTGTGTCTGGCACAGAGGAAGCTTATAATAAATAGCAGTGTTCATGACTTTTACCATCAACATTGCCATCACAACTAGTCATGTCACATCTGGACATTTGCGTTCAGTGCTGAATGTTACATTTTAATAGGGACATTTACAAATTAGAGTGTGTTCATGATTTCATGAGTGCAAGATCTGGGGACCATGTCCTTTGCATGAAGATCGTGAAAAAGAATTGAGAATATTTGGGTCTGGAGAACATAAGCTTCAGATAGTTATCTTCTAGTGATTGAGAGGCAGTCACAAGAGGAAGTGCTGAATATGTTATGTTACTCTAGAACAATAGCAGTGGACAGAGGTTTCTGGGGAACTTTCTAGGAGACAACATTATTAAACACTGCAGTAGGCAGCTGGGTGAGGTGTGGTGCTTTATGGTTCAAAAGCAGCTCATCCCCTTACAAGGGTGAATCTTGTGTTCAGTTAGAGATTGAACTAAATGATTATATAAGCAAACTTATTTTCAGGGAAGAAGCTCTTCGGTATGCAAATGATTCAAATCCTAAGCAATGTGCATAAATAAGAAACAGTGTTTTATGGGTATTTGGGTCTTTTCATGTGCAAATATGAGTTCAAAGTCCTTTTTGACTATTTTTCTAAAAGCAAGGATGCATGAGGGGATCAATTTGTTGTCTCAGGCCATGTACATATTGTCAAGTGTGGACTGCAAAATTTTGTCTCTTCCACAATGTACAATAAGCTTAATTTAGGCAAGGAATGCATCTGCCGTGTTGACTTCTCTGCTCCCCACCTCTAGGAAGTACATGGCCCCAAAATGTTTGAAGAATGCACATTGTACTTTTATTTTCTTTGTTCAAGACAGATGCTAAAATGAATTCAGGAGAGAAGCCAATTCAGAATCATCTTTAATTAATTCTGAATGCACACAAATATTTGAAGAATGTATGAATGGTTGTAGCATGAACATGATTCTGTAATCTTTTTGTTGGTAAAGAAATTAGGAGGAGAAAAACTCCAGGATGAGTCTCAGATTCTGGGTTTAGGTAACTGCCTTAGGTAACCATCCACCTAAGTAGGGAATATAAGAAAAATAATAGAAAGTTTGGATGGTTTGAGGGTGACAATGATATGTTGTTGTGAGATTGCTTTTAGGACAGCCACATGGGAACGTGTTAGTGGGCAGCTCTGGATGTGCCTCAGAAACTTAGGTTGGGGTGTATCTGACAGTCGTTGGTGTCTGTGCTACAGGTAGAACCCTGGTGCTAGATGAGATCACACAAAGTGAACATAGGAAGTGAGGCAGGAAGACTGAGCCGAGAACTCTAGGGAATCAGTCATTCATGTCATTGGCAGAGGAAAACAGCTTCTTGAAGAAAACTCAAACGCAGCAGAGAGGAAGAGCTTAAAAAAAAAAAAAAACAGCAATTAAATCAGAAACATCACAGTGGGAAGATTTCTCGTATCTAGCCAAATTTTAAGAAATTTTGAGGCAAGTTTCCAAATGTTCTGTCACCACATCTCAAAATCACTTAAGGGCCAAGACCTTAGAGACAGGATTTATATCTTTAGAATTCCTAAAATGTGAGCTCACACCTTGCTTGGATAATTCCAGTCAAACCAAATTCACTATCTTATGAGGCAAATCATGTGTGACTCATGATAAAAAGGAATATAGAGAAAATTAAGTGGAAGTTGATTTAATTTGTTTCAGTTTTTATTTGGACTTCTATATATAAAATACAAGATAGTAATTTATTAAATGATGCTCCATCCAAGTAGAAGAAATACAGGGAATGCTGCCCACATTCAAAGCAAATGTCCCACCAGGGAAAACTTCCAAAGAGCAAGATTCTGACTTAATAAAGGACTGAGATCAGGTCATCAATAGTGAGTTAAACCTACCCTGGGAGAATTAAAGGAATGAAAATGCATTTATAAGAAGGAGAGAGGAACAGCAGTAGGACTGAGGAGACAACCCACTAAATGAAATTAATGATGATTCTGAATCGGCTTCTCTCCTGAATTCATTTCAGCATCTGCCTTGAACAAAGAAAATAAAACTGCAATGTGGATAAATGAAAAATAATAAACACTATCTAAAAATCTGGTAGCAACAATAACTGCACACATTAAATATATAATATATATTATATATAATATACATATATATTTATATTATATATATATATATGTATATATATAATAACATATTAAACAGGTATAACTCTGGAGCTTTGGAGCCATATAGTAGGGATGAGCTGAGGAGTAGCCCGGATGGGTACAATTTTCAGCAGTTGAGAGGTGCTAAAAAAGTCACCCATCACAGAAATATTTACCTGCAAGTCTGTCCCATTTTCTGAGAACTTCATCGTTTAAGACTTTTGAGATCTAGCATTTGACCCAAATCACATGTAGTTATTTAGGTTTACATTAGAAATGAAATAATTAACAATAAAATGAAAATAATGATTCAGTCTCTCCCTTGTACTAGCTGATTTCAAGTGCCCAATAGTCACATGTGGCCAGTGGCCTCTGTACTTGACAGAGAAGATTCTCATCAATGTAGAAAGGTCTACTGGAGAGCTCTGACTAAAGTTCAGTCCTCTGTGATGGAACTTTCCCAGATCCAGTTACATATACTGAAAAATGGTGCTGAGCCATGAAAATAAATTAACACCTGGTAGAGATCAGCTTAAGAGATGACTTTTGAATTCACAGGGATGGGTGACAGCAAGGGATAGTAAAGTGTCTCTATTACATAATATGCACTGCACGTAGTCTTAGGTATACTTCTCAAAACCACCTGGTCATAGAACTGAACATCAACCCCTGGGCCTCCTAACTACAAATCTACACTGCAAGTCCTGCAGTTTCCTTCCCTCACCTGTGTGAGAGGAACCTAGAAGGACCTTCAGTGGGAAGGTCAGTGTGCACAGCATATGGCATGGTTTGGTACAGGAGAATGCATGCCGTGCAAAAGGCTAGGGACATTACGTTTAGAGTCAGGAGAGAGAGAATAGTAAAATGGAAAAGAAGGTGATGACTCACCCATTGACTCATCAATCATTTTATTTTGACTAAACCTCATGAGATAACTTACCAGGTTAAACTGGCAGTACCATGTGGTACTGAATGCAAATGTGAGTTTTACCAGTTTTGAGTCTTGAGCATGTGGCACTGTACCTTCTTGATTATGGAGCTGAAGTATCCATGATAAGCTGATATTACTGACCTACGAAAAGCAAAGATCAAAACAAGGGAGTGCTTGGATAGATTAAAAGAAGTCACCTGTGTGCAAAGGAGGAGACCACAAATAGGAAAGAAGCAGACTCTCAGTGTTGAGTAAGTGAAAAGTCAAAAGAAATTGGGGGGAAAAACAGGTTGATTTGAGATAAATCTCTTTCCCACCTTAGTACAAGGAAATGACAAAGTAATAATATTAAAGAAAAGCTGTGACAAATTTGCACACTCTTTCTGAGCATCACTCTATGCTGGGAAGAAGATTATTCCTTGTAAAACAGCACTTTCTTTGCATTCAAGTAGAAAATATTCCCTTTTAGGGGTCTCAAAATTCAGGGCAGTGGAACAGAATTAATTGTGTAATTGCCTCAACCAACCTCTCTCTGTCCACTGAAGATTTCTGGGCAAATATAAAATAGCTTCCCTCTCCCACTTTGTGAGTTACCAAGTGCTTGACAACTGGACAATCTCATAGTCTGGACTTTGAAAGCAGAACACAGGCAAAATGGAAAGACATGGAAGGACAGAGTATGATATATAGAAGGAGCTGTTGTGCTAGAATTTGGTGAAAGAAAAACAGAAAGATAAGTTTTCAGAGGTCCTCAAATCCTGTTTACAAAATTTCGTTAATTGTTTTAGTCGACTGTGTTCTTTTGACTCAAGTATTACTCTGAAGTGGCGTGAAGATATGCTATAGCACAGCTTTTTAAGCATTGCATTAGGCAATGTCACTATAGCCTGTCGTTTTCCCCAGCCCAAGACCATCACTTTCTTAGATATACTCCCTTGACTTATCAGTGTTTGGCTTAAATTTCCTTTCCATAAAGCAAAACAAGAATTTATGATAATCTGAGTATGGTAAATGGTTTACTAGACTCACTGATTAGTTGAGTGATTGAAACCTAAATTTAAAGACCTTGTCTTGAAAACTTTATAAATGACTTTAAGTTTTGTTCTGAGTCACCAGTACATTGATAAAATGCTTAGTTAAACCAGTGACAGTTATGGGGTACACTGTGACAATAACCTCTTGATACAGGACTCATGAGGTTGCAGTAAGCTTGAGTAAGCAAATGCACAATGCAAGCTGCAAATTTCCCATACAAAGTGCTGGGTAAATAGAGCATAATTCAATTTTACCTTAACGAACAAATCATCAAATATGTGTTGACTAATTGAATTAGAATGTCTGTCACCACAATGAACAATGTAGTAACTGCCTAACAGTTGTACAGATCTGTGGCTGGTGAGCAAAACCTTCTTTTGACCTACCCTCCAAAACAAATCAAAAGCTTATGTAAAACACCTTTCATATGAGAACAGTGGATATCATGGGAATAATGTGGGTGTTAGAGCCAGACTTTCACTCATTTATGTGTTCACTCATTTAACAAATACTTATTGAGACATCAGAGTGCATTTCACAGAACAACATGTTTGTTTTGTTTTTAGATCTCAGAGATGGCATGAAGTGGTGATATAATGAAATGATAGAGTCACAATATGAAAAGTAGGAATAATTAGGGAAATGGAAATATTTTTCTTGTTGAGATAATACCATGTGCAGTGGATTTTCAGCAAAACTGAGGATGGAAGAGAATGAACATGAGTCTTTCCCAGAGAGGAGAGGAGATGGAACTAGAAGAGATACGACTGGAGAGATAGGAGTAGAGAGATGGGATTAGGAGAGATGGGACTAGGAGAGATGGGAGTAGAGAGATGGGACTAGGAGAAATGGGACTAGGAGAGATGGAACTAGGAAAGATTGACTATCCCATCCATTTAGCATCCTGCAGACCGCAGCACTGAATGGGAATGGGATGCCACATGGTCAGATTGACTGTGACCACAGGGAGGAAAGAGTGGATGGGAGAGGTGATTGGTTCAATTGCTGGTGAGGTAGTCCAGCAAGGGAAGAGTGTTTACAGGTGGAGGAAGGTCATGGTGAGGTTAGTAAAGATGGTTCAAATAAACTGTTCCTGAGTATGAATTGCATCCTGGTCCTCTGTATCTTAGCAGAGATGTTAACGCAGTTGCTTCACATCTCGAAGGCTCACTTCCTTATTTTAAAACTGGCATAAGAACTGAGGGTGTAGCTCAGTGGTAGAGTAATTGCCTAGCATGCAAAAGGCCCTTACTTCAATTGCAGTGCTGCAGATAAATAGATGGATAATAGATTGATTGATAGATAGATGATAGATGATAAATAGATTGGTAAATGCCAGATAGATAGAAAAAAAATGGCATAATGTTAATCCCAGGATTCAGAGGAATTAAATGAATGAATATGTAAAAAAAAAAAAAAAAAAAAAAAAAAAACAGCTTCAGCTCCAAAGGTATATGTAATTGCAATCATGGAGACCATTATGGTGACTCTGGCTACCTTAGCATTGCATTTTTAGGCTCATGTTGAAAGAAGCAAAACTTTAGAGACTGTCCACTTTCTATAGAGAGAAAAGGCCAATTCAAATTGAAGCCAGTGCCCCTCCAGTGCCCCCAGGCCTTAAGGGATCTGGTTTGTCTTGCTTGCACTTCCTCATTCCTGCATTTCCTCTAGCACCCTCCACTTCAGCCGCCCTGGCAGCTCATGCACACCAGCAGCTCCCATTGTGCATACTTTCTTTGTAAAGTGTGGAGTGCTCCTAAGCACCAGCAGCCCCTCTCCAGCAATTTCCTCACACATGGGTAGACTTTCTTTCTTCATAAGACACATCACTTTTTATGTGCACTCATAATTTGTGTACTCCTTCTATTTGTTGTCTGACTCTCTCTATAAGAACAAACGCTCCAAAGGGAGGGAAAATTGAATGTTTTGTTCACTAATGTACCCCAGACAAGTGGAAAAAACACTTGGCATTCTATCAGAGTTTCTTAAATTGAATGGATGTGAACAGAATTCACTTCCAATGCCCAATGCATGAAAATCTTCAGTTTTCTGCTGCTTCCTAATACCATCCATCCAAACTGCAGATGATCAATAATCGTTACAACAAGACTTTATAGAGGAAGAACAGCTACAACTAAGAAAGAAAATCCAATTTTCAATGTGTCTATGGAAAAAATAACCAGAAAGTTAACATTGACCAAATCTCATTTCAGATATTAGAGAGAAATTGAATAAATATTGAAAGAAAATGTTCAGAGACCAATCAAGTAATTGGTAATAGACGCTGAAGGACTATGAAGGAAAAACATCATGTTCCACAGACCTCAGCTCCCTTGGAGGGTTGTGTTAAATGGCTTATGAGCAGGTTCAATAGCTAGTCAAAAAAGTCTTAAGATATTTTAATGCACTGTCATGATGAGTCCTTGTCTCTTACAATACATGTGTCTCAGATCAGAGAGTGCCGGTCTTTCCCCACCACGTCCAGGTGCTACTCCATCACTTCGTGACCCAAACTGAGCTTTATTTTTCTTCACAGCACTTATCATTGCTTGAAATATGTTGTTTTGTACTTGTTTATTCATTATCTGCCTCCTTCAGGGACAAGAAAGATCTATTAAGTTCAAGGACTTTGTCTTGTTCTCTGTTAATTTCCCCAGCACCTTGAGAAGGCTCGACATACAGCAAGCACTCAACACCTATTAGGCAAATGCATAAATAAGCATTTCTTTCTCTGGGGGAGGGGACAGACAAAAGGAGGAATCAGATGGGCCATGAAGTCCTGCTTCTTTGCAGAGTCTCTTGCAACAAAGTCAAGCTCTGTGTGATAGATTTGAAGTCTGTCATTATTTCGCTCAAATCACTTACGTGTGCACATGGGTGGGGATACTGACATGTGGTTTTGGCTTTCAGTTTTCAGGAAACTTGTAATTTAGTGAGGAGTAAAAGGAAAAGTTAGGAACAACAGTCCCTGTTAGGCCAAACACATGTTAAAGATTGAGTTACAGAATTGAGCCAAGGCAGAGGCCAATTTTCAGGGACTAAAGTGACCAGGGAAGGTTCTCTCTAGAAAGATGGATTGTACCATGCTTATGAACTCTTCTATGCAAATATTTTTTTTTTCTCTTCAAATGCTCAAAGCACTGGCTTTGGCATCCATCCCAGCTAACATGATTTTTCCATTCTTCTTTATTAAAGCACATGTAGCCCACACCTTACACATTTTAACATTCACTTCCCATTTGCTTTCCCTTAGAAGCCCACCTGAATAAATCCTTCCTGTTCTATACACATATATACAGTCAAAAGGCATTCACTATCTCTGCTACACACAGGCTCTGTACATGGAACTTAAGTTGAGCTCATAGTCTAGCTCGGGTGCCAGATATAGCCCAAGCCATTAACACAGGGCAGCATTAAAAAATTACAACAAATTGCCTTGGAAACAAAGGGGAGGGAATGACTTATCTTCCAAAGAGTATAGGAAAAACACGGGGCCAAGATTTCAAAGATGAATAAGGTTTTTACCTGGCCAAGAAAAAAGATATTGTCACAGGGAACAATATAGTGAACAGAGACATAAAGACATATTGCAAAGTGCAAGTGGATCAAGGCAGCCAATCTGTATACAGTGTCAGGAGATTGGATTTGAGGTAAATTTTGGAGTTTGGGAAGATCTTTGCATATTTTGCTAAGGAGTTTAAACTTTGTGCTAAGGTGTGTGGGAGATATGTTTAAGAGAGGAGAGTGATATAATCAATTCTGGATTTATACAATAACTCTGCAGGAGAGGAGTAGGGTAGGGAGAGATTAGAAGCACATTGATCACCCCAGGGATGATAACTTTTACAACATTTTAAAATGATGGTCCAAAATGTTCTGATGTAGAAATCAAAAAGCTATTTCAGGGAGTGGAATTTTAGATGACTGTAATCTTTAGGTTGGGTTCCTTAATCTTTTTTTAAGACCAGCATTATTTTACTTTCGCTATTATTTTGAAGGATTAAAAAAACAGTTTTAAGTTTGTTAAAATATTTTCCAGTTATATTCAACATTGAATTTTATGCTTGATGGACTATAAATTCCTGGAATTATTATAGTAATAAGGATGCAAAGGCATTAAAAAATGGAAGGAGAGACCATAGTCCTATTTGAAAGTTGCCTACATGCTTATTTTTTAGAAAGGCCCTAAGAAGAAGGCATTATTGTCCCAATCTTATAGTTATGAAAATTAGAACAAATAATTAAAGAGACTTGTCCAATATTCCAATGGTATAAAGTAAGAGGTGGAGTGCCAGCCTATCTTAGCTGATGCCCCAAACCCATTTATTTTCATTAAGCCATTTTCCATTAGGTAAGAAGGTATTGAGGGCCTGCTGTGTATCCTTTATGGGTACCAGACTTGGAGAAGAAAGATAGTATCAGTAAGATGGTTATTTTGTTATCTGTCGTTTATATCCCTCCTCCCTAAAAGCCCATTCTCTGCAATTTTCAACCACATTCGGCCTCAGAAGGCTGAACCTCACAGTCTCCATCACCCAGACTCTTTTAACATTCTGGGTACTGGTAGAATGGTGGAATTCTGCCATCAGAAACCATGGGAAGGAGTTTGGGAAGCAGGAAAGTTCATTTCCCATACCAACCTCTCCTTGCCTTGCCACAGCTCTGTTGCCAGTGGCTGCTAAGAAGACCTCTTCCAAAACTCCCTGGGCTTGGGTCACACAGTGAACCTCTGCTTGCATATTCACACCAAAGGTGAAACAGTGCCCCAAGTCTGTCAGTTCTCAGGGGCTTCCTGTTTCTTCTGGTTTCCTTAACCTTTCCCATAACTTAGTACATCTCTAATGAAATTCTCTACAGCTAAGCCCTTCAAGTGTGCCTTTGGTTTGTGAGAGGGCTCTAGTTTAATAACCTCCCAATAGATTGTATACTCCACAAAATCAAGGACAATAATTATCTTATTTATTAATTCATCCTCCAGGAAACTAGTTCTTGAAATGTTGCACAGAACTTAAAAAAACCCATAAAATGTGTCCTATTGTTGAAAATTCAGTTTTAGATGAAAACCATGTGTCCACTTGGTTTTAATCTATAGTTTTTCCAATTTTTTTTTGGTCAAGTTTGTTTGCACCCAGATTTAATTTTGCTACATATTTTATTAACAGGCCAATTATTATCCCAATGTATAGCACAATTCCACTTATTTGGAGCTAATGGAAAATGGAATATCCTAGTTAAGTAAATACAAATGTAAAGAGCCTTGTTCTAATAGAAAACCAACAAACTAGTTGAGTTTCCGCCACTTCATGCCAGTATCAACTGGGGCATGTTCTTCAAACTTTCTGAGACTCACTCTCTGCATTTGTATAAGTTGAATAATGTCATTCTAATACATAATCATTTTCAATTATTCTTGGCTTCTATACTGTGAAAACGAAAATGTTCTTCTTCAAGGACTTCAGGTAATTTTCTCATGAGACCCAGGCTTTCAAATAGACCAAGATTCTTTGGGCCAACTTACCACCCACATTAAACATGTGTTCTCAAGTATTTTTCAACAGTCACTCTTGAAGATAAGAATTCCCAGCCATATGTTCTGAGCCGTTGGGCCTTGATGGAGCAATGCAAGCAGATGGGCCCATGGGAAAGATGCCGAGGCCCTGGCAGAGCAAACTCTTGGAACCTGGGTGTTCTCTTTGAGAAGTCTGAATTTTCTGGATAATAGTAGCAGGGATGGTAGTGAGGATGGTGTTAAGGAGAACCAATCTTGTTAAAAACTGCCTCTCACCCATGTGCGAGCCATGATCCTACAAAGTTATCTTAAAGCCCAAATCGTCCTGGGAAAGAGTGTGAACGTTAGAGATTATAACAATTTGCGGCAGAAGGAGCTTGGCAACATCTCATCTAGTGGTGTCTATGAGTATGTGTGTGTGTGTGTTGGGGGTATGTGTGTCTGTATGTCTGTGTATGCATTTTAATTAGGATTAATTTCTTAAAAATAAATGTTACAGGGAATTCCAATATGATGTAATCTCTTTATTATGACTTTGACTTCAGAAGAGTAAGATACAGCATTAATGTAGAAATTTTACTCTTGGCTAGTTATCAAAAAGGATCAGGAAAGATATGTAGTCAGATGATAATAATGATAATAATAATAATAATAATACAGCTAATCTGTATGATTAATTATGTCTAATAATGCCCTAAACTGTGAATCCATAAACTAAGATACAGGCCACATCTGGCCCACAGCCTGTTTTCATAAAGCTTTATTGGAACACAGTCATGCCCAGGGGTTTACATGCTGTCTATAACTGTAAGTAAGTAGTTTAGACACAGACCACCTGGGCTGCAAAATCAAGAATATTTACCATCTAGCCCTTTCCAGAGAAAGTTTGCTAACTCCTAAGAACCAATTTAAGCACTTTGCATATTTTACCTTTTTTACTCCTATCATCATCAACTTATTAAGTATGTGGTATTCTTATCTTTACCTTATAGAGAAGAGTGAGAAACAGCAGAGTTAATGTGCCTCAAATCTCACAGCTAGGAAGGGATTTAGTCTGCAGCTGGCACCTTTGTGGCTCTGCCTGTTATAATCCACACGGAGTGTAGGATTTAGCAGGGAGCTGGACATGGCTCTCTGTTCTGTTCTCTCCAGTCCACCAGCTCCTTAACAGGCCATACAGGGCTTTTAGGATTAGTGGACTTGGCCTGGACTTTTAACCTTCTCTGAGTCCTGGCTCTCTTCAACTTCTCCCTTGCCATGCCCTTGACTTCTAAACACCTCTTCTCCCTCTCCTTCCTATTCTTAGAAGTTCTTCTCTTACTTGTTTTTCTGGCTTTTTTCCTGGGAATACACAAGGAGGGTTTGCATTGTGTGCAGGTGGAGTGGGGAGAATTGTTTTTCAGAGTCAAACATCTTTAATGCAATGAGACCTTTCTTTTTCCTTACCTCTTGGGCTTCAGGAGGCTGAGAGGTCCCTTCCTTTCTGGTGTAGGCCTGAATTGTAACACAGAGGGCTTCCTTTTGTGTTTCTTCTCAGATTTGGTATAGGCTTGGCTCTCAGTAAAACACAGTAAAAGGTTTCAGGACCCAGGCAGGAGATGGAGGTAGAGAAAATCCTTATCTCATGAAAATATAAATTAAATAAATGTAAAAGTGTTCCTTTAAAATTGGGGGAGGGCAAAAAAAGAATTAGGAATTAGACCTGAGCCTGACATGCTCAACCCCATCTCAGGACCAAGACCCACACTAGAGAATTCAGAAAGCTGACTCATACAGTTTTAAAGGAAACTGCTTGGGATTCTTGTGATGTATGTGAAGTTCCCAGGTGTGGTGATGGAAATGTGGGAGTTGTTGAAGATATTAAAGTTGCTGAAATAAGGAGAAGGACATGGATGACAATTCTCAGGGCAGAGAGGTTCCCATTAGAGCAGGGGGGTGCAGTACTGCCTCTGGGGTGTTCTCCAGAAGAACCCTCTCTAGAGGCAGCACCAACTATTGTAATTGTCTCTGAAGCTATTGGCTTTAGACTCCCGGTGCATCTATAAGATATTTTTGGACACAGTAATCCTTGTGAGCAAGATGCTTTCTGCCTCCAGTTCTGTCTCAGGCTGCTCATGAGCACCAGGGCAGAGGGAGTGACCTTTTGTTGCATGTAGTGCAAAGACTTTGAGGTCTTGGTTCGTGTCTATCTTTCCAGCACTTTCTGCTCCCACTAAACCTCCGCCTCTCAAACTTAACAATCCACTAATCCCTCATCTGTTGGAAATTCCCAGCATGTGTTCTTTGATTTTACTCCTCCGTTCTTTCTACATGGCGTTTTCTGACTCTCAAACATTCATTTCCATCACTGCAACTGGTCCTTGTCTATATGGAAAATAACAAATCGACTTTAAAATGTGATTCCAGAATCATCTTTTTCTGAGAAACTTTTCTTTTTTTTTTCCCCAAGAAGTACTTCTGCTCTGTACTGTCAGTATTGTATCTATAACTATATCACTAAGCATAGCTTAATATATGTTTATTTATTTTAATGCCTGTCCTTAATAGTTAATGAACTTAATGAGGGTAGACACAGTTTATCTGGCACAAGTCTAGAAAGAGTTAATGGCACTTAACTTTGGTACCCTTGTCAATCAGCTATTTATTAAGATTAGTAATTATATTGAAAATTTACTACAATCTGTGATAGCTACCCCTAATTCTGCTTCCATGTAGAAGTTTCTGAGCTAGTATGGTAAAGAGACTCAAAATACATAATATTATGTTGTTTCCTTCCTTATGATTTTCTGAGGTTTTTTACCCTCATTCTTCAATGAGCATATATTAATTTTACATCAGAAGAAAGAATACAGTTCTAAAACTACTTGTTCTAGAAACCTTCACTGCGCGGGTAGCTCTTATTTTGTATTAGAGATATTGTGGCAGACCTGCTAGCCAGCCAGCCTACCACCTATTTCCACTTTTGCTCTCCCTTGACCACATTCTACATGGAGATTGGAAGAGACGTTCCTAGATTTCTTGTCATCTTTTTTTTTTTTTTTTTGACAAGGATACATGTCAAAAGATAAGTGGAAATCTGCTGGGGTGTGGCTGAAATCATTGCCTTTTTTTTTTCTTTCTGCCTCGAGAATATTTGTCATGCCTGGAGTTATAGTAGCTATATTATAATATTGAGGGCCAATAGCATAAACATGAACAGCAGATGCTCAAGCCTGGGAGGCAAAGGATCAGAACAGCCTGAGTCTTTGGCATCATTCAGCCACTGCACTAGCCTTCCTCTGCCATTTCCAGATGTCTGCCTACCTTGGGAGAACGAATGGTAGTATTTAAGATACTGTGAGTTAGCTTTTCTGAACTTGTAGCCAAAATTATTTCTCACAGAAATAGTTACATAAAAAAATTATATGCAATGATGTAGTCAGAGTTCTATAAAGGTTGAAAACTTAGGACAATATAAAATTGGATAATATTAAGTTAGTTTTTGAAATTATGGAACTAAAAAGCAACTTTTAAAAATAAAGTTTTAGAAGACCATTAGTGACTTTAAAAAGTATTCATGGTAAATCACTAAATGTTTAAAAGGCAGGTGGTAAATTGGCATAGATACCATGACCTCAATCTTATTTAAAAATATGTGCATATGCATAGTTTAAAAAAAAAACCCTGTACATCATACATTGCTAATTGTCTTTGTCTCTGGGTGGTTGTACTGCAGTGATCTTTGTTTAATTTATTATGTATTTATATGTTTTCCAAATGCCCTTCAATGCACATATATTATTTTTTCAATTAAGAAAAATAGCACTAAATGTTATTTATACAATATAAAGTATCAGAGGTCTCATATCTGGAATGTAGACAAGTTACCATGTGGCAAATATAAGATGAGCTAAATGGTAATTGAGAAAAAATGTAAATTGTATTAGAATACCCTGCATTTTACTAGATCTGTATCCATGCCAACATTGATTTAAAAAGCCAGCCAATGATACTTCAGAGGAATAATGGGATGTTGGATTTGTAAAGAACCTTAGATGTGTCCACTTGCTGCTGAATTAAAGGTGAATTAAAATCCGTTAACAGTGAAATAGAGTCTTGCTACTGTTTTACTGTCCTTCTGAATCCCTCTGAATGATTCAGAGAGTGGGCAAAAGCCCAGGCAAACACCTGCTCTGACCCCACCCTCCAAACATCTCCACCCCAGCTGTTTGGTTTCCCATCTCAATGGCTTCTAATTTCAAACAAGAGTCATTGGGACAGGCACCCCAGAAACCCTATTTCAGAAAACCATGTTTGTTTTAAAAAGATGCAAATGATAATCTCAGTCTTGAAACAATGAAACAGCACTCTGGGAGAGTAATAAACAAATTTTTAATATCAAAATGTAGGGGTTTTGTTTGACGGTGCTACTTAGACGGTGTGTGAAATGGGGCTGATCTTTTCATGTCTCTGTGCTCCAGTTTTTGCATCCATGAAAACAGGTTTGCTAGTTCCTCTCTCAAGGTTTTATTTTTTATTTTTTGGAAACATATAATATCATTATTATGTTGATGATCTCAGGAACCCAACATTTTAATGGCCCCCTGAGAAACTGGAACATTTCACTTTAAAATTTGAATAAACACTGATTAACTGAGGACCATGAAGAAGTGGATGTAGTAATGTCAACCCGTGACTCAGGGTTTTGTGAATGGATCCAGGAATATGGCCTCCATCTTTGCTGGGTGAGAGGACCTTAGGGCTAATTCCTGCTATATTGATCCCCAGGGGTTGGGATTCTTTCAAAGCGCTGTGGTGGTTTTCCATTTAATGCAGTGTCTAGACTTCCTTCACCCAATGTTGCAATCTTTAATTCCTTGATCCTAGGAATTATTTTAGTTTTATTTCACTGAAATTTGCTTTTTATAAAAATGATGTATGTAGAAAACAGTACAGGAAAGATGTATGTCCTGGATACCAGCAGTGATCCTTTAGGGCTGTAGAAAGTCAAACAGCACAGTCTGGTGATATATACTCTGTTTTTAAATAGATAGCATTTTTATAATGAGAAAAAAAAATGCCTTTTAAAACTGTGCCCTGGCTGGAGAGAGAAGGTAAGGGGCTTTGTTGTTACTTGTTTTATATTTCATTCATTTTGGTCTGGCTTGTTTTTAAGTGTGTGATTATTTTTGAAAGCCTGGGTATCTCTGTTCTACACAGGTTGGTGGAATTTCTCAAGGTTTTTTTTGGGGGGGGGGGCGGGGAGTGGGGTACCAGAGATTGAACTCAAGGGCACTCAAGCACTAAGCTGCATCTCCAGTCCTATTTTTTGTGTTTTATTTAGAGACAGGGTCTCACTGAGTTGCTTAGTACCTTGCTTTTTCTCTTTTTACTTTTAGCAGAGGCTAGCTTTGAACTTGCGATCCTCCTGCCTTAGCCTCCCATGCAGCTGGGGTTACAGGCAGGTGCCACCTTGCCTGGCTCAAGGTGTTTCCGGAGTTAAAAATGGCAGACTTTGAACTTTTCTTCACTTCTAGGGCATTTTGCTTATGCCATTGGTACATTTCCTCCCTTCAGGAAAACAATGGCTTGAAAAAGAACTTGGTTGTCTTTGCAAATGTGCCTTGAACCAACCTTGGTGTGTGAGATGAATCCTGTACAATAAAGCAATAGTGGGATAGAAAGTAAAAATTGCAATCTTCATATTGACTAAGAAATTCAACCATCTTCAGCTGTGAGAATGAAATTATGCCAGTGAGAAAAAATGTAAATTGTATTAGAATACCCTGCATTTTACTAGATCTGTATCCATTACCAAATTTAACCTTAAAATGCATCAAGCCTATAGACTGGGTAACTTGCATAGGGTCACAGCAAAGAAGTGATTGACACAGGATGTACAGTCAAGATGACTGGTGTTGAATCCACATGGTCAGCTGCAGACTCTGCTGCTGTCCAGGTCAATAGCTACCTCCTGCCAAGACAGACAAAGCATATGTAGGGAGAAGAGAGAACACATATCTGTTTGGGGCACAGAGTTTCTTGTCATTATCAGACAGGAAAGCTAAGCAATATGCACCAGTAGCCAAAATTCTCCAGGAACGAGTCAGATCACAGGCCTATGCACTAGGAATGCCCAATGTCATATGGTTAGAGTTCCACAGAACCAGACGTCTGAAAAGAGCTAAAAGGACACAGTGGGTCTTAGTTGCTCTTGGATTATCCAGAATCCATACCACTTTTTTGGAAAGAGCAACCTCATATGCTCTTGGGGAGCTATATCTCTTCAGTGCAAACAGTCTGATTTGACAGTTAATCAAGGGACCTTCTCTTCCCTAGCCAAAGGGCATGCTCTCTTGATGGAATTTTAATTACAAGCTGGAGCTATGAAAATACTAAACACAGCTGGACTTCCCATTCATCCCAGAGATGGTGTCTGCTCCTCTGAGACTTCCTGAACCTTATTCCCAATCTATTCTTCAGTCGGACTTCACTTCTAGGAGTCCACTTGCCATATCAGCCTTGCAATACAATTTTCTTGTGGCCTAAAAATGCTACAACCAGCTTCTGTGATTTTTATCCAAAACACAGCAGCCAGCAGTTAAGACAGTGAGTCAAAGCATTTATATAACGAAATGGTCATTTATTTAGATATTTCAATCTGACCTCTATTTTTTTTTAAGAATGTGATGTGATATATTTATTTGCTAAGATTCCAAGCATTTTATAGATTCCCTACTATTGGGGGAACTTGCTACATCCATGAACCTGCTCTTTTATTATAAGGTAAAGGTTTCTGCTAATGGACAGTCGTTTCATGTATTTGGCTAAAATTAACTTTCTTTTTCTTTCCTGTTCTGCCATCCAGTTCACAGAATAAACAAAGGGTCCCAACTTCCTTGGACCCATTTAATTACATATAATCTGTTATGGATTTAAATATTTGTATGAACTGCTCAAGAAGCTTACAGTGTTACTCTTGCAATTACAACTGGAGTGTTCTCTGAGCTAATAAGCCCTCTTTGCTCACCCACTTCCTTGGCTGACACACAATGATTGAGAATCGCCTGCGATAGAGCATCCATACAACCCAACACACAGAGGCAACAGAGCAAGTCCGTCCATTCTCCTTAAATTCTATTATTGTCAATGAAAAAAAAAAAGAGTCTCAAGAATTAATCTCCTAAATTCCTATCAATACAATGTCTGTCAATTATCCACATCTGTGCATCATCTTCATTCATGCATTTATTCATTCAGTAAATATTTATCTGATATATATGCCAGGTGCAAGACAGAGTGCTTGGTGCTTTCAGGTGTAAAACAATAAATCAGACTTAAATAACTAGATAGTTATTTAACTAGATAGTTTAACATCTAGTTTTAAAAACACATCAGGCATCAACTACTTGGTGCATGTAGAGACAGTTCCCAGACAATTGATGTGTTTTGTGGTTTCAATTTGTTGCTTACTTGCTTGTTTCTGTCCTCCTCCTAGCCTGAGGGTGCTACGGAGACACAGCCAGCAAGGGTGCAGTTCCTAGAGGCACCTTCTTCAGGACAACGCCCCAGGAAAATGGATGACATCTTAGTTTTATAAAGACGCATGAAGAAGCTCTTTTACCCCTGAAGGTTTCCTGGGACTTGTCTCTGCTTTAACATGAGTATACATGTAAAACACTCTTTTTATTGTTATAATTAGTTATACATGACAGTGGAATGCATTTTGACACATGATACATAAATGGAATACAACTTCTCACTCTTCTAGTTGTACACAATGTAGAATCACACCAGTCATGTATGCACATAGGGTAATAATGTCCAGTTCATTCTATTATCCTTCCTACCCCCATCCCCTCCTCTCCCTTCACTCCCCTCTGCCTTATCCAAAGTACCTCTATTCTGTCCCCTCCCCTTATTGGGAATTAGCATCTGCATATCAGAGAAAACATTCAGCCTTTGATTTTGGTGGATTGGCTTATGTATGACATAGAAACCTCCAAGTACAGCATCAAAAAAAGAACAGATAAATAATATAAATTCTGAATTACAGTAAGTTGGGGAGGTAAGAGGAAGGAAGGTGAGTTGGAATGGGAACATCTGTAGTTTATGTCAGTGCCATAGAGCTCTCATATATTCTCTGCCTATATACTTCTCACGATCCACCAAGACCTTGGCAGATTCTTTAAATCCCACTGATTTCAAGACTTTTTGATGTTTTCTTTTATTTCTAAAATATTTTAATGTTTTATTTTATTTAAGTAGGAGGTAAAATTATATATTTTTATCATGTGCATTGTGAGGTTTTGAAGAACATATGCCTTATGGAATGATTAAACCTAGCTGAATAATAAATGCTTCACCCGAGGAAGTTTTCATTGTTGTGGTAACAGCACATCACACACACACACACTGTGTCTTCACATTTCTCCAGAATACAATACAGGGGCTGGGGATATAGTTCAGTTGGTAGAGTGCTTGCCTTGCATGCACAAGGCCCTGGGTTCAATCCCTAACATCACCAAAAAAGAATACAATAAATTATCGTTAACTATAGAAATCTTGCTGGACATGGGTCTCTTGAGAGTTATCCCTCCTATCACCTGGAGTTACATCCTTTGACCAGCATCCCCTGCTACCTCTCCCCACCCAGTCAGCCTCTGCTCACCGCCATTCTCCTCTCTGCTGCTACAGGATGGACTTCTTCAGCTTCTACGTGAGTGAGGCGTGGTATTCTTTTTCATGTGCCTGTCTTACACCACTTAAAGTAATGTCCTCTAGGTTTATCCATAATGGCAAAAAAATGATAGTATTTTTTTCTTATAGCCGAATAGTATTTTATTGTGTATATTGACTACTTTTTCTTTATTCTTTCATCCATTAATGGTTATTTAGAACAATTTCCTCTCTTAGCCATTGTGAGCTGTGCTGCAGTAAGCACCGCAGTGCAGGTGTCTTTTTGACACACTGATTTCATTAGGACATATACCCAGAAGTGGGATTATTGGATCATATGGTAATTCTATTTTTAATTTTTTGAGGAACCTCTGCGCTGTTTTCTGTAATGACTGTATTAATGTACATTCCCACAGCAGTGTGTAAAGACTCCCTTCACTCCACAGCCTTGCCAACACATTTGATGCTGTGTGTTTTCAATAATAGCTGTTCTAAAAAAAGTGAGATGATAGTTTGTTTTGGTTTTGATTGTAATTTCCCTGATGTTTAGTGATATTGAATATTTTTCATGCACTTTTTGACCAATTTTTATATCTTCTTTTGAGAAATGTCTATGCAGGTCCTTTTCCCATTTTTAAATTGTGTTGTTGTTGTTGTTGTTGTTATTGTTGTAATATTTTTGATATTGAATTGATCTCCTTACATAATCAGAATAACTTGAGGTCAGATATACAGTTTTCAAATATCTCCTCCTATTGGGAAATCTAGACAGTCACCTGGAGAACAATAAATTGAGAGCCTTTTCTCTCTTCATATCCAATTAATGCAGTAATTAATATAATAATAATAATAATAATAATAATAACAACAACAACAGAAGTGTTATGGTTTAAATATGAGGTGTCTCCCAAAACCTCATGCGTGAGTTTGTCCCCTGAGAGGCATGTGGGATGTGACTGAAGGATCTGGGTCACTGGGGTTTATATTTTGTCTGTGGTGAGGTGGTCTCTTCTTTCTCTTCCTCTTTGTGGCCATGTCTTGATCTGCTTTCTTCCACCACAATCTTCTGCCATGATGTTCTATTTCACCCCAACCTGAGGAATGGAGCCAGCTGTCTATGAACTGAGACCTCTGAAACCATAACCACCAAATAAACTTTTCCCTCTCTAAAATTGTTCTTGTCAGGTCTTTCAATCACAGTGGAGAAAAATCTGATTAAAACAGGAAGGGAAGTCAGTATAATACATCAAGCAGATCAGGGGAAGGAAAGGGAAGGTACTGGGGACTGAGGTTGATCAAATTAAATTATGAATATGGCACAACGAATCCCACTTTTATGAATAATTATAATGCACCAATAACAAATAAAAACTGTATGAGGACTTTTGGAAAAACTAATTTACAATGGGTTAAATACTTGAATGTAACATCCAAAATTATGAAACTACTAGAAGAAAACATAAAAAAAAAAAATTATGACATTAATGTGGGCAAATGTGTTTTTGCTTTTTATAAGACTTTAATCAGGCAGAAAAAGCAAAATTGGGCAATGGTCTTATATCAAACTAAAGATCTTCTGCATGGAAAAGGAAACAATCAAGAGAGTGAAGAGGCAGCCCATAGAATAAATGCAAGATTGATAGGAAAATACTATTCATGCAAGATGGTCAAGAGAAATAGTTCTTCTGTTTTTAAATTTTAGGTGATAGCCTATTCAAATCTGACACCATATTTGATCAATTCACATGAGAGCATGCCTCTCTACTTCACTTTCCAGTTCATTTTACAGAAAGAATGTCAGCGCTGTTCTGGAGTTGATGTCCTGGCAGATGGTTACTACCAGTACTTTCCAAGGGCCACTTTCATTTCTTCTCTATGGAGTTATTAATCAGTTGCACTTGCTCTTTTTGTGTACCAAGGATATCTCTGCCCATCTACCTGTTGGGCAGTACTGATCTTCAGGCGTTAGAGGTAGTGCATGACACATTGCATCCCCTGCCAGGAAATCCACAATGCTCATGGATTTATACAATTCTTTGATGACATTAGTGAATGTCTGATCCACAGGTAAGGACTGAGCATTAAGGAGAGAGGAAGGATCAAGTGCAGTGGAGTTTCACTGTTTAGCCTCCAGGTCTTTCCCCATGACCACACACCAGGCCCAAGGTAGGAGGAAACAGCAACAAGCAGGAATAAACATTTCCAAAGGCATTAAGGACTCTACAGCACAGCTTTGCCTGGATATATGTGACCACCAGAGATTGAAGAAAAATCCTTTCATGACTTCTTGAACTCATTGATGAGTGCTATAAGTAGCAGTAGAAAATTTGGCCTCTGAATTGAGAGAGACATGGGTCTGAATTGAAGTTTCTGGTTCTCATTTTATGGCCCTGTTACTTTTGAAAACTTATTCCATCTCTTCACCTTTTTTTTTTCATCAGCTAAGAAAGAATTACATGTGCATAGCAAAATGGAGTTTTTGTTTTTCATTTTGGTTTCTCACCTTCAAACTTGGGATGACAATAATGAAATCACTCCAAATCTGCACTTTTTTTTTTAACTGTTATATTTTACAACTCTTTGTTCAGAACCAAAAGGTAGATTGATATGAAGGAAATTAGGTAATTTGACTATATTTAATCCCTCTATTATAAATGGGTTGTATTCCAAAAGTTCATTTGTATGTAAGCCACCAGGCTCATTCCAAGTACTGAACAGATGCTAATTGCTGGGTGGCTTCCAGTTTAAAATGGCACCTGGCACTCTAGCCATCTCTAATGTCGTCTCATCCTTCCATCTCTTTCTACCAGGAACACAACGACCAAGGTAAAAGCTCATCCCTCCTGAAATTAAGACTTGAGTTTGGGATGGATTCATAGTGATTTTCAAACCAATTGAATATATTTCAATAAAGATGCTGGAGATTACACAGAATATATCAAGAAGGGATAATGAAATTTCCAGTTCAATAAAATGGATCCGTGATACCTGAAGATATCATAAAAATTAGGAAATTGCCCATCACCCTGCCCTTTGGTTGAAGATTAGAGATCAGAATCAGCCCTACAAAAATGGGTAGCAGTATTTAAGAGATATCCAGATATTATTGACAAATATGAAAACTGGAGATGTCTGTTTCATTTAAAGCTGAGTAGAAAGAAGAAGAAAATATTGCACATGTTTTTGAAAATGATATTCTGAAAGCCCCCTGCCCCAATTTAGACATCATTTGTGATATGCAATAAAATGAACCAAGAGAAGGAAAAGTATCCAGGAAATAGGAGCAAAAACTTAAAATATAGAACTGCAATAAGGGAATAGCAGAATGAATGATATCAAAGTTGAGTGAATAAAAAAATTATAGTAGCAGAAGTAAGACCATAATTTAAGGCAGATGGAGGCAGAAATGATAAGAATTGGGAAGTAAATCAGGATTATGGAGGAAAACCAGAGAAAACAAAGGCTTGAAAACAGAAGGCTCCAGAGAGAAAATGGGCACTCAAGATTAGGAAAGAAGAAATGACCTTTCAATATTTGGATAATTGCTATACCTGAAAAACAAATCTAAAATAGCAACAGTGATCATGTATTTAAGAGAAGATATTGTCTCTGAGCCAAAGATATAAATATGCAGTGGTTACTAAACAAATCTACCCAAGAGTCATACATGTAGACACAGTAAACATACCCTGGCAGGAACATGAACTTAAGGTGTGGAAAAATATTCCAAAAATATCTATGAAGGAGAAAAAGAAAATGTTTTCTTTGCATAGTAATGAAAAGTAGGTTAACTTCTCTTTAGACTATAATACTTCTATAATGGGACATTGATCTATCAAATATGAGCCAAATGCTGTTAAGGAAATTCAACCATGACTAAAACCTCACTTTCTGGGGACTTAGGAATATTAAATGCTATGCAAAATGAAGTCAAATACTTATCTTCCCTTTAATATATACAAAAACCAGTTCTCTGTTTCAATATTATGAATCTGCAGATAATTTAAACACAGCTCTTATGGCCTCTCATGCTGCTACTGTACCATACTTGACTTTTCTTGCTCCCTCATCTGTATTTTAAAGATGACTTAGTTATGTCTTCTTACCTAGTTGATATAATCTTGAGCATCTCCATGCACAGATAGAAAGTAAACTGCTCTCTTTTAAGAGTTCCCCAGTGACTCTTTCACCAAAAGCCTAAGTAAATTCAGAGATGTTCCTGTTTCCTGATGCTTACCAAGTCTCTCCTTTTGCTGGCGGTCTTATGGAGAGCATATTGAACCCTGTGGGACTGGTTGTTCTCCCAGCTCTCCATCTCATCCAAATTGGATAAATGTACACATTTTTGGTTCATCATTGTATTCGACTGTTTCAATTTATTGTTTGCTTTCTCAGTGTCTAGTTTATCAATAGGTCATACTGTAACTGAGCTGTATTAAGTAGTTTTTAAAAGAATAGACTGCACATTACCAGGGCTAATGGGAGAGGCCAGCGTCTTTTGGAGGACCGGTTTCCAGCATCCTTTTATCTACCTACCTACAGGACTGTTTTCTTTGGCAGAGAATGCCACATTTGGCGCTATAGATGGCCTTCCCTTAGATTAATGTACTGCAGTGAGGGAAAAATAATTAGCTGCACAGCATATGTCCTTAATGGCTTGATAAAGGACCATGAGGGGCAGAGTGAAGAAGACGGGTGTGGAAAGGATTCCTTTTTATTAAACTTAGCAGGGGAGGTGGTTTAAGATATTCATTTCCATAGATAAACAAACAAGCCAAAGGAAAAGAACATCTGCTGAGAAGGGCTCTTCCAACATGGAGCAGATGTGTTTCAACAACAAAGCATATCCTAAAAGCATTTTAGGATTTAATTATTTAGCTATTTCATTGAGCTCAGGAGAGAGGGGGTTGGGGATGGGTTGAAGAAGGATCTTGTAAATTTACTGAGTCTGGAAATTCAATTGCAAATGTAGTTTAGGATGCCACATGCTGACGTTTCTCTCAGAACATATGCTAACTGCTTTTTGATGCATAGACCCCAACTCCACTTATTCTCCCATCCCACATGTGTGTTGGATATGGCTCCAGACCACCTCTCCTCTCCTTGCCCCCTCATTCATACCCTCATCCCTTCCCCGCACTCCCAACTCATCTCACAGCCTGCAGCTTTAGCCTGTTTGAAACTATTTTCCTTACAGCAGCCTTTCTAAAATGTAAATCTGATTATGGGATCTCTAAGACAATAAAGGGAGGGGAGTTGGCATGAAAAATGAAGGAATAATTTGTCCAAAGCCAAAGAACATTGATCAGGAAGCATGGAGTAAAAGAAACTAACAACAGCAGAAACTGTCTATAAACTAGCCAGAATTCGGATGGAAGGGAGCAGCTCTGAATGATGTGCCATGTACGGGGTCAGCGCCCAGCTCGCCTAACCAGCGCCTTCGCTCAGGAATGACACAAGTCCCTTGGGGTACACCAGTGAAGAAGGCAATGCAGCCTGCATGTGGTTGCCAGAAACACTAGTTAGTTGGAGAACACAGCGTTCTGATTATTGTGTCCCCAAAGAAGCCAGAACGACCTGATCTGGACTCTGTTTCACAGTCTTCTATTGCCCATCGCCTAAAAGTCAAAGATGCTCTCCTGTGGCACTACTGCCTACAGTAGAAAAGTTCAAAGGGGTTCAGAGAGGTAGACCAGAACTCCCAGTTCTCTTGGCTCCTTCTCCCAGCCCCTCTGGGTGCTCTGCACTCCTGCCAACACTTGCATTTCCTAAACACCTACCACCTTCATGATTGTGCTTCTACTCTGTCATATGATTCCCCATGACTTCTTACCTATATGGTAAACTCCCACCAATCCACTAAAAGATAGTTTCAAGATCTTTTCCTTCAGAGACTTTCCCTGCTGACTCACACACGAAATCTTTGTCACCGGTCCCTGTGATCAGCTTTCACAAGGCCTGGCATGATACTCTATATTTAGCAGTTATTGTTTCATTTTTTAATCCTGTCCTTCAATAGAATACAAACTTTATGAGATCATAACATGCTCAATTTGTCTGTTTTGAATCAATGAATGGTATAGCTGGTTTTGCAAGGTCCAGGGTAACCAAGTTGATCAGTGTGGGAGCTACTAGTAAAGTATAGGGAGGAATAGGATATGTATTCCTCCAAACTTACCGGAGCAGCAACTGTGGGCAAAAACAAATGTTGGTTGAATCTAGTACAATAGTAACAGTGTCCCACCCCTTTATTTTATTCATGTCATTTATTTAATATTGTAGTTATGATGCTTTTAACCACAAATGCCAAAACCTCATCTCATTTAACTAGAGCAAACATATCCGAAGTTAGTCTAGTTTCAGACAGGGTTTGATGAAAGCATTCACTGAAAATTAATTAGGATACATATTCTTTCTCTCTCCTGATTATGTTCGCTTTGCTTTCTCTTCAAGTCTGAGCTCCCTGGAGAATCCCTAAGGCAGCATCAAGTACCCAGAACCTTCATTGTCCAGCCACCAGGAGAAGAGACAGCTGCCCCTCTCATCACACAGTGAACCCATCCCAAATGTGGTCACTGTTGCCGAGTGAACGTGATGCTCTGATTGATCATGCCCAAATCACATGTACATATCTGTAGTGACTTCATTCCAAATGTATAGGAAGTTAAAAGAAAAATAATGTTTCTTAAAAATAGGAAAACTATTCTCTGATATGTGGAAGTTAACCCACAATAGGAGGGAGGGAGGGAGAATTGAAGTTCAGTAGAGTAGACAAAGGGGAATGAAAGGAAGGGAGGAGGGATGGGAAAAGGAAAAAGAGTGGAATGAATCTGACATAATTTTCCTTTGTTCACATATGGATACAACACTGTGAATCTCATCATCGCAAACATCCACAACAAATTAGTTCAAAAAAAGTAGAAATGGTAGGAAGATCAATAAGGGAAGGGAGCAGGGGGAGAGGAAAAGGAAGAAGAAGGAGAGGTACTGGGGTATGAATTAGAATAAAATATATTACATTCTTGTATAATTATGCCAATGGATTCTACTGTCATGTATAACTAAAAAGAACCAATCAAATAAAAAAATAGGAAAACTATATGATTTGTGGCACAAACCAGGGTATTTTGAGAGTTACAGTGGGGGGTTATGAATTAGGCCAGGGCAAAGCATAATCTGCATTATACAGACAACCAGAATGTAGCCTCGCCCTCCCCACTAGAAGAGCAGCGAACCATTGCTAGGAGGAAAATACATTGCTGGGCAGAAACAGCCCAGGCTTCTAGAGTCAGGCTTTGCACGCACACAGGTAGTCATAATTGCTGCAGCTCAACAAAGTATTCTGAAATTTTTGTTTTTCATTAGCTCACAATAATAACTCTGTACGGCTTTGTTGGAGCATATTAATTTTACCTCCTCTCTTAACAGGTGGATATCCTCGAGTAACTCTCCTCACTTCTCAGGTTGCCACTTTGTCTATTGAACTGGGTGCTGAACTGGGAATCTAGCATTCTTTGTGGCTTTGTAGCCACAAAGAATGACACCGGACTCTGGTGCAAAGGTGACACTAAGCCCAGGCTGCTGGGAGAAGTGACAGACTCTTGAGACAGGCTGTATCACGCAAACATGCAGACTTGCCTCCACACGGTAGATTAGATACCACAGCAAGGAGAGGTGCAGATCAGTGCCTGGTACCTGCCAGCAACTCCACGAGCTCCTTGTGTGTTATTTCACTAATCCTGGCCCAACTCAATGAGCGCAGCATTACTACCTGCCCTTATAGACAAGGAAGCTGTCACTTTCACCAGTCATTCAGCTCATACTAGGTGCAGGCCTACTGTGTGCCAGACCCTGTTCCAGGCACTAGGAGATAGTGATGAACAAGACACTGGGTCTCAAATTTTACAGAATTTACATCCTTTGAAGGTGAAGTCAATTGGATGAAAAGAGAGCCTCTATGAATAAAATGAGATAAAAAATTATTAGTCTTTACACAGTTGTGGGAGTTTCTTGGGATGTAAAGGTGCAAAGAAGATTAAAAAGCAGATGACATCAATCAGCTCCCGATGGGTGAGTGAGTGGGAAGTAGCAAGTCCAGCCCCTGAGTGACTGCAGACGTCTCTAGGGGTTTGTAGGCTCTGCTACCCCTGTTAGCTCATGGAGCAGTATCTGGTGGTGGCCTGTGGCTGCTGCTGGTCAGCAGGACTGGAGGTCAGGAGGAGACCCAGACCCGGAGTGAAGAAGGGAGACGACAAACAAAACTGCTCACAACCCTGTGTCTGTCCCTCGCCACCTCCACCCAGTGAGGAACTGCTGAGAGCAAAGACTGCTTCTTCTCTGCCCGTCAGGACTGTGACAGCCAGTCCTGGCCTCTTTCCATGAAGGAAGGGGATTCTAGGAAATGCAGCTCCAGGGCACCTGAAGCTAAGCTGAACTGACAGAGCACAGCACCCCCATGGCAGGGTAGGATGGGTCAGGTGATGGTGAGATAAGACTGAGAGGAGACACACAATAAAAATAATTTTAAAAAATACCTGACCCCACAAGCCTGTGCTATAGTCCCTGATGGTTGGTTACTTTAGAAAGGGGTCAAGAACTTTTTCAGAGCTGGTAAATGGAGAAGCAGAAATTCAAACTTAAGCAGAGTGGCACTGAAGTCAATTCTCTAATGTGACACAAATTCTGTGCAAACTTGATGGATGATAAGAATTTTCTGTGGGTAGATAGTTTAGAAATACAGAGATTCTCAGGTGCCTTCTGGGTCAGAATCTTAGGTTCTGGCACCTGTGATTTTAATAAGTACCTGGGGTGAAGTTTTGCAGACCAGTTTAGAGCTCACTGCTTCAGGGCTTCACAAAGGAACAGCAAATTCCTGAAGTGTTCTCTGCTCACATATCCCTGAAAAGAAGATCAAACCATCCCTTGTTTGGAGTTCAAACCACAACTGTTCAGCTAGCAATGAAATGTGCTAACCAAATGCAGTGCAGAGACATCTCTAGGACTTGGTGGTGACTCTCAATACAGCAGAGACGTCCCCTCTCTGAGCTATTTATCCAATAGTACACAAGTACCCAGCAACACACACACCCTCTGTCAGCTTTTCTGATTCATCATTGAAACTGTGTGTGTGCACACATATGCATAAAAATGTGTGTGTGTGTGTGTGTGTGTCCAGGGAGCAGAGCCTGCAAATCTTTTTAACTCCTCAGAGATACTTAAAAAGCACTGAAAACTCTGATTTTAGACATCTTGGCAACTCCCCCATACACCTGGGAGAGGCATGTAAATGAAAATGCGCTTCATTTATATGGAAAGGCTTTCAGGCTCAGAAGCACAGTCTGAAAGGCGAAACTTCATCAACAGCAAGAGGAATATGTCAACATTAATGGCAACTTCACTTTCCCCAATGCTGAGAGCTTCCAGCGGGATTAATTGTTTAATATTCACAAAGGACTTTGAAGATGAAAAGACCCACATAAAGGCTGAAAATGAACACTCACTTTATTTGCTTTTCTCAACCTGTAGTTGAATCTGCAGGGCCACCCTGTCTTTGAAGCAGCTCCAAGATTATAATAATGATGACCACCCTTGGAGTTGGGAGAACAGAGTGAGCAAGAGGAATAATTTAGCTTCAGCTATGATTCTAGTAATAGCAAAAGCAAGGACTTTAGTATCAAAAGGAAGTCTATAACTTGCCATCTGTGTGACCTTAGGCAAATTGCTTACCCTCTCCAAGACTCTCCTTCTGCAACTGAAAAAGGGAATAATTGTATCTACCAGGTTATTGTCAAATTAGAAGTGATTTAAAGAACTTACTTGGTGTCTGACACATTGCTGGCGCTTAGGCAATTATATCATTGTTACCATTGCCAATGTCAGAGAAAAATTAATGAATAAGGTTTCTAATATTTGATGCTGTGAAAGTCAACACTGATCCTAGTTCAATTTTTAAAACTAAAGATTAGGGAAGAACCAAATTGACAGACAAGGTTTGTTTTTTTTAATCGTGTGTGTGTGTGTGTGTGTGTGTGCGCGTGCGTGTGTGTGTGTGTGTGTGTCTAACAGAGAACTCTGCTATAATTATTTTCTGAAGATTCAAAAACTCTAAGTAATTTTTTTAATTCATAATTTATTTATTTATGTTTCCTCCAATATCCTAACTAGTTTCCTCTATATTGCTCTGCCATTGATTCCCATTCACACCTTTGCCACTGTCTTCAGTGTTTCTGGGGTATTTCTCAAAGCTGAGAACTTAAAAATCTCTAGGAAGCCTGTGAGTAGCTCTGTAGTAAGTAGAGGCTTTTCACATCATAACCCTGAGCTATAAGAAACTGTGAGAAGAGACACAGGTTTTAAGCCTAGCCCTGTTTCCATGTTTTTCAGATACTGTGGTTATCTCCCCACATTTTCCAATCTGGAGCACCCCAGGTATGAGGTGGGACTGGCAGGAAGCAGGTGGAGTACGACAATGTTTACTGTGCTTTCAATTCTACCTGGCTTTCAAACTGCGGAACCAGTCTAGGTGTCCATCAGTTGATGAATGGCTACAGAGAATGTAGTATATATACCCAGTGGAGTTTTATTGAGCCATAAAAGAATGAAATTATGTCATTTGCAGGAGGATGGATGGAACTTGAGACCATTATATTAAGCCAAATAAGCCAAATTCTGAAGGTCAAGGGTCACATGTTTTCTCTCATATGTAGAAGCTAGGGAGAAAAAAATAAAGAAAGGAGAGTGCAGGTGGAGGGGATCTCATGAGAAACAAAAGGAGATCATAGAATAGAGGAGAAGAACCGAACCGGGGGTGGAATGGGGAAAGGGAGCTCTGGGCAGTGACATTAGCCACATTATATTGTTATATTCTGCACATGTATGGTTACGTAATAACAAATTTCACTATTGTTTACAATTACAATGCAACCATTAAAAAAATGTGGAAAAATAACTCTAGCCAGTGGGACTTACTGATCACCACAGGTAACTGTTACTTGTGGCTCACTTGGGCTGGGACTGCTCTGTGGATGAACCGGAAGGAAGCTCTGGCCTGGGATTCCCCTCTCCACACCAGGAGGGGAATGTGACCATAACAGATATTCATATACAGGTATAAAATTCTACTGCCTTGAGGGGATGGGAAGGGAACCAAAGACCCTCCATGGGTCCATTTTCTCATATCTGAAAGACACTGGTCTATTCGGCTCTGGCTTATAGTACAGTCACTTTGGCTCCTCTGATAGGTACGAATTAGGTTAATGTGGAATCTTAATGCTTTCAGTGCCAGAATATGATGTCTCAAAGTTTGTGCAGTGCTGTGGCTCTTTAGAAGTCAAGATGAGGTTAAGGAAAAAAATAGCTGGCCATCATGTTGTAGGGAGAAGAGGAGTTAGGAGGAAGCTTGAGAGTAGCTTATACATTTTTTTTTTAAAGCTTCTCGATATCCGAATTAGTTTTTTTCTTTTTTAATTGCAGGTACACAATAATAAGGGTGATTGGGTTCTCACCCGGAGAACAATATTAATGAGTAACTCACCAAAAGAACTGGCTAAGTGTTTGTGATCCAGGAGAAAGAAATTTCAATTAGGATGCAGAATACTTGAGTTTGAGTACTACTTTTAACATTAATTAGCTTTGTGATGTTAGGAAATTCAATTAAACTTTGCTGGCCTTGTTTTTTGTTGCTGTTAGATTTTTTTATTATTATTTTTTATCTGTACACGGAGACAGCATGAGAAATTTTAACTAGAAAACTTACTAAATTTAGACAGGAATTTCTTTGTATATCAACATTTTCTCTGAGAACCAAAGTCATGGTTATCCCTAATTAGCTACCCAGTGTCCTTAACTGGAAGTGTAGGTATGTTCAAATCTTAAGGTCACATGTTGGGGAATGGATCACAGGCAGTACACTTAGGTCAGAGACTGAACTCAAAGGTCTACATCAGCATAATAAATTCTATCTTGGTTTGGTAAGAATGGATGTCCATAGATCTCCCCAAAGGGGCACATAAATAGTATCCAAATATTTCACCCCCAAATAGTTAATATATTGTATACAGAGGGTCAGAAGCAGATGTACATCAAGAAGTAGGCACTGGTATTGCACCAAACCTAAGACCAATAGACCAACAAAGACACCAGTCACATTATAATCCAACAACTGAAAACAAGAACAAAAGTAAGCTTTTAAAATAACTCAGAAATAAATACACATACAGAGGAACAAAGGTAAGGTGTCAGTGTATTTCTTATCAGAAATGATGCAAATCAGAAGACAGTGAAACAGCATCTTGTGTTCCATGGACAACACTGTTTTTTGAAAACTGAAGTCTACATAAAGACTTTTTCAGACATATAAAACCTGAAAGAATTACTTTTTAAAACCTTTACACCAAAAGATATGTTAAATGAAATCTTTCCAGGAGAAAAAATTAGACTCTAAATAAAGGAACAAGAACTTTGGAAAAGGTAAGGGTATAGGTAATAATGTTTAAATTTTTTGATTATTTTGACAGATATTATAGCAATGTATTGTGGAATGTATAACATAACTAAAAGTATGACGCATGACAGATGTGACATAAAGCAAGGTAAGAGAGAAATGAAGGACACTATTGTAAAGTTCTTCTTTAAAAGATGGTATGTATCACTTGAGCATAGACTATGGTACTTTAAATATATACCACTCAAATGACAAAACAAGGAATTGTAGCTACTCATTCAAAGAAAAATAAGAAAGATACATAAAAGTATTCAATTAATCCAAAAAATGGAGGGAAACATAAACTAGCATAAATAGAAAAATGATACCAAGACAATCGACCTATGCTTAGAGATATCAATAACACATCAACTGCACTTACCCCTGTTAATCGTCAGAGTGTAAGGGAGTGGAGCAAACACATGAAACCAGCTGAGGTCGAAGAAGCACCTGTGACCTCTCACTGGTTCCCTGTGGTCTGCAGAGTATCCCTGACACCTCAGGGGAGCTGGTCCTCCCTCTATTGCCAATAGTCCAGAGATCCCTTTAACTTTTACTTTCTGTAGAACTAAACTCTGCTCTTTTCCTGATGTTTTGACCTAGAATCGCAAAATTAGTGAAGGAATTTATGTTTCTGTTTTTTTTTTTTTTTTTGAACAGACGTCTTGATTTCCGTGGTTCTTCCCCTCCTTCTGAGGTATCTCGTCCCTAGGCCTGTTGGCAGGTTTGGAGAGCCAGCCCTGCCTTACTAGCTTTTGTGTGTGTGTGTTCCAAAAGCTACTAAATGAGTCAAAGTTTTAGATAAGTTAGTACCTTTCTACCTTCCAAAGTAAAGTCAACACAGTTCAGGGAAAATGAATCTGGTACATTATTTGTTTGGCTGAATAATTTTTTTTAATCATTATTAGGATCAAATGATTTCCCTGTCTCTGTGAGCAAGACTAGCTTCAATTCCATCCCTTTCCAAGGAGCAACTAAATTCCTAGCTGTGAGAACTCCTCCCTTACCTTTGAAATGGGAACAAAGTACCTACCTGGAACTCACTCTTTAGCAAATCCAAAGTTATTGTCTATGATCCAAGGTAACCATCCAGGATAAGAGGAGAAGTTTTTAAGGAATAAATATCTATCCACTATTGCCAGGAGTTGAGGGTTTATCTAGACCAACATGTCTTCCATTGTGGGCTATGAACATTTTCATTCAGAAACCCTAATGTCTTTATTAATACATATTTCTGGAATGCCATAATCCAGGCTAGTGCCTGGAAATTCATATTTGAACATACTCCCCCTGGGCATTTTTGTGAAGACTGAAGTTTAAGAATACTGCTTTAGGAAGAAGGTGAAGACATATTTGCAGAAGTAGTTAGTGCCAGGTGATAGAGGTCCATGGATGTGTACCAAGGGGTTAGATAGAGTTCCATAAATAAGATTCATTTGTTTCTTTGTTCTTTCATCCAAGAACTATGTATTTACTGCCTATTATATGCCAAGAACTAGAGGATATAAAGGAAAATTAAGTATTCTGAAAGTCCACAGTATAATATGGAAAACGAAGAAATAGATTGTTATGGACTGAATTGTGTCTGCCACAAAATTAATGTTGAAGCCCTAGAGCCCAGTGCAAGTGTATCTGGAGATAGGGAGGAAATTAGGATTAAATGAAGTTTTAAGACTGGGGCTCTCATCCAATAATATTGTACTGGTGTTCTTAAAGAATGAGAAAGAATGACCAGATATTTATCTTCCTCTCCCCACATCACCTCACACCACACATAAAGAAGGCAGCCACCTTTAAGCCAAGTAGAGCAATTCACCAGAATCTAACCAAGGCATCGCCTTTCTCTAGAACTGTGAGAAAATGAATGTCTGTGCCTTGAGCCATTCAGTGCATGATGTTTTCTTGTTGGAAGTCCTGGGCCATAGCAGAGAGCCACCTGCTGTGATGCGTCCTGTGACTATACACTTCAGGGAAAGCAGCATCACAGAGATTTGCCTAGGACTTCGTGTGAGCCTGAATAGTTACAGATGTCTTCTGAGAGGAAAAATGACTGAATAGAGTCCTGAATGGTGAGGGAAAGTTAGTCAAAGAGAAATCCATGCTCGGTGGAGAATTAAAATATCATACAAAAAAAAGGAAATCTAGCTGCAAAGGTGCACAGAGAAGATGGAATAAGACAGTTGGCGTGGGTGAAGGGCAGGGCCAGGATTGAAGGGAGGTCAGAAGTTAGGCTTTAGAAACAAGCAAGGCAAGGTCATGAGAAGGCTCATATCAAGGAATCTCGATAAAGACCCTCAGTTTCAGAAAGAGAATTTTGTAATGGTTAAAGATGAAACCCAGTAGACACTTGAATTCTGACATTACATTTTAACTCAGGCCATATAGGACAAGTTGCTCAGCCACTCTCATTATTGATTTGTTTATTTGTGAAATGGCATAATAATACTGTTTCCTGCACTTGGGGTGGGGATTAAGTTAGATGTAAATGGCACACGTAGCTAGGATGTAATTGGTCCTGACTGCTAGGATTCATTCACTAAGACAGAGATGTTATTACTCCTGAATGCAAGGGAGGCCCCTCGATAAGCTTTAAGTGTGAGAGGGATGACTCTTTAGAAACAGAGCTCTAGCTATAATGTGGAGAATAATCCCACATTAAAACAAAAATAACCCACTTGAATCTAATGTATGAAATATGATATGTCAAGAGCTTTGTAATGTTTTCAACAACCAATAAAAAAAAGGAAAAAAAATAATAAAGAGACTATTATTTTTGTTGTTGTTGTTTAAGGAAATGGGTGCTCACCTTGTTTTAGGCACTGTTGATTGTTCCCTTTGATTATATCATAGTCTCATTTATTCTAACCACTAGTTAAAATCATAGAAAGCAAATAAGTCACCCAAGTTCATGTTGCTACTAAGTAGATTAACCAGGATTTAAACCACAGTATGTGGTTACAAAATCTGTGTTTGTTCCCAGCTTCTTTTCCTGTTGGCAAATTCAGTCCTTAGTGAATAAATCAAAGGTCTTTTATTTGACCTAGAAGTAGAACTTGGAGAGAAAAACACTTGGCATGTGATAGCTCATATGAATCATATCAATATAACAATTGCAACGACAGGCATTTGTTTAGCATTCAGTATCTTCTTGGGTCCATGTGCTATACATGTATCCAGGCACTTAATGCTCCCAACAAGTAAGAGAGGAGTCCATTTATTTATCCCCTTCAAGAGCTAAGCTACCAGCCTCATATATTACCCACCCAGACAATTCACGGTTCACTGGCCTTGCATCAACCAGACTGCCTGACTTCAACGCAGAAGAGACATTAGCAGCACACCCAAGATTAATGTGTAAGAAAAGGCAGCACTAAAAAGAGAATCACAACACAGCTGATAAAATAGTCACTCGAACTGCTTAAAGATCTTTATTTAATGAACAAAATAGAGAGAACTGGAATGACTCCTCAACCCCAGCAGATGGCTGGAGCCTTCAACAGGATATTGTTTACTTTGATTTTATTTTCTTACAAAGTACAGATTCTAAATATTCATGTTCTGAGACCTGTTTTCATGATCTCTCACTCACTGGACCTATTAAGCCCAATATTTAACCAAACCTGCTAATCCTCCTGGGGGCTCCCTCCCATGATTCACCAGCACATCTCTATCCACAGCTATATGCCTAATCCTCTTGTTTGCTGTTAAAAGACAAAAACAGTCATGAGCTAGGATGTGTCAACTATTATGAAGCTACCCGCTTTCCAATTTAAAGAAGGGACAGTAGACATTCAATTTTCCCATTAACTCAAATAAGAAACAATAAGATAAGCATTTCCATTGGCACTGAAGCCAATGAGAGTGCCGAGTTTTGATCAAACACAAGATAGCCTCCTTACTGAGATTCTCTCTTCATGACTCTGTGTGTGTGTGTGTGTGTGTGTGTGTGTGTACATGCCTGTGGAATGTAGAGGGATATAAAAACAGGGTAGAGGGGAAAATGTAGACCACTACTGCACATTTCATTCAATGTTAAGGAAGTTCTTTATATACAGTGATAAGAGATTTAGTAATTATTTCTTCCAGTTCCCACATAGCTTTGGAATCTTTCTTAACATAGCACTCTAGAAAACACTACCCTGAATGTTGTCCTATTGTCTATCCTATTAGCCCTGCCTCTCAACTTAACACTGCCAATGACAGCAATCCCTTTTTCTAAAAACAGCATGCTATATTTTTGGATTGCTCTAATTATGTAAAGTTCCTGTGCTGAATAAAAATCCATTTTCAATTCACATTCTACCCATTGTTCCAAATTCTGATTTCTGGCCCAAAAGGAAAACAAAAAATGGTGTAGACTGCTTTATATCCTGAAATGGACAAATATCCCATCCCTATTGGCAAATAGCCTTATTTCATGTACAATGGATTCTTTCACAGCACAATGCTGCATAGAGCACTGGGTTGGATAGGGGAGGTACTGTAAGGGACAAAGCAAGCTCTTTCCTAGTTCTCATCTAGCTCTCTTGTCTAGTTAAGGAGCCAAGTGAGTGGCAATCACAGCACAGTGTGATCATGCTAAGACAGGGGACAGGGGACACTGGGGATGCTATAAACGTAGAATGGAAGGGCTAAAACTCCAGAAATCTGGAGGTGAGGATGCCAAGGAAGAATTCCTGGACAAAAAGAAGCATGAATTGACCCCCAGAAGAATGAACAGGAATTGGCAGGCAAGGTGGTCACCGAGTGAATGTGTAAATATAAGTTAGAGGCAGAACAGAGAACTAGTGAGGAAATAGAATCCCCGAAGTTCAAAAAGTAATAAGCATCAAAAAGAAATAGCTGTGGGCAGGTGGGTGCATGTGTCCAATGTCATACATTGAAACCAGAGCCTGAGGACTCTTGAAGACTTATTTGGTGATTTTCATGTCATTCCACGACCGTGGGATGAACTTTATCCGGGCATGTGTGACACAAGTACAATTGTGTTTTGGAAAGATCATCCTGTGGCAAGGTGGATAATGAATGGGTAGCCAGACTGAGAGAGGGTACCCACTCAGGAGGCTACAGCTCTCATGTCAGAGCCAGCTGTGAACAGAACGGTGGTGGAGCCTTCTGTTTCCTTTGTCATAGTGGTCACTTTTTGTCTCATTAGGTTCAGTTTTTAAAAATTCTTGCAATAATGAAAATATCCCAAATTGAAAAAAATTCCAATGATAACCTGACCAACGCAGATGAGAGATGAGTTATTACCTCATTTGTTTTGCATACTGCAAAAAAAATGGTTACTTTTATTTTTGGTGGCTATATCATGTTGTTTACTAATATTATGATTGTAACAGACTAAAACACATGGATTCATTTTTTGTGTTATATAGGCACATATGTTTTCTCTAATTGCACTATTTTTTCATCCAGCTGTTACGTTTATGATTGGTATAATGCATTTTTTTAGCTTTTACTCATGTATTTATTTACTTCTTCTTGCCAAAAACATTATAGCACAGACTGGGTAATGAGGTTGAGTTTGGCCCATGGCTCTGGAGTCCAAAGTTGAGGGACCACATCAGGTGATGAGCTTCTCCCTGGCAGAGGACCCATGCAGCGCAGGGCGCCACACTCTGAGACAGGGAGCATGCTTGTGTTTATACTGTGGTACCTCTCTTCTTACCAGCTGCCAGAGCCAATCATGGAAGTTCTACCTTAATGACTTTATCTAATGCTTATCAACCCCCATGGTTACTAACCATCATAACTGGATGAACTTTTCATTCTCTAGGAATCTCACCATGAGAATTAAACCCCACCATGAGTTTCCAAGGGGAAACACCACATACCAACCCCAGAAACTCAGAATTCCAGGCTTCTAAGAATGATTTAGATTTTAGCTCTAATATTCAGATGGTAGCTCAAATTTAACAGCTATGGACTTTAAGTCACACCTACCTGGCCTGGCTACTTATTAGCTTTTTGGCTCTGGGGGACTTGACTTTCCTAACCTTAGTTGTTTATGTCATTAGAGATTTATTATATTATTATAGACATATAATAACATGAGGATTAATAGGCATAATACATATAAAATGCTTGCCTCATACTTACTAAATGGGAGCCATTAATCTGCTGCCTCTGGGCTCCAAACACACCCTCCATTCTTGACCTGATGACACTGCAGCTGGCACTCGGAAAACCATTTTTCTTCCTGGCCTGCTGGCTTCCTGTCATGTTCTGCCCACAGAGGGCACTAAAAGCTTCCACAGAGGAGGAAGAAGGAACGGCTCCTTCTTGCTGACTCTTGTTACCCCACCACTGTTCATCTAAGGAGAGGCAGTCAGGTTTAGTAGAAGCAGTTGGGACCAATTTCTAGTTTCTCCCACACTCTCAGACCAATGCCATCATTCACTGCCAGAATCACTAGTGCACAATGGACAGTGTCCTTCTTCAGAGGTTAATCCCAGCTCAGGGCCCTCCCTTCAGGCTCCAGAGGCACAGCACCCTCTGGGCAGAACCTCTCCTCACAGGTTTGGTTCTTAACTCCATAAGACATCTCCTCTACACTGCTAGGTTCCATTAACCCCACACCCCTGCCCTTGTTGACTTGGGTGGAAGTGATAGCTGTTTCCTGCAGTTAATACCCTTGTGTCGTCTCAGTGTCTCCTTTTATGTTTCTTAATCTTCCCTATTTTCCAACTCCTTATATTAAATTCTCTATGTTGAAAAAAAACTGATATGGTTCTGATTTCTTCAATATACTTTCTTTTTCTCCCTAGCATTGTATAACCAGAAAAGTTGATAGTCTTTGGTTAAATAAATGGCTGCTTGACATACAGCTATTTCCACTACTAAAACTCTCTCTTAGTATTAGGCAGGACAGCTCCAGAAGTACAGAGAGTGAGATGTGTTTTCTGGTTTGCATATTTTCTCCATCTTCATAAACAAGGGTCTATTATCCCCTGTGTGCTCTTGCTTTGCATTTTTCGGGGGATTGTTTATTCAGTGACCAAGGGCAGTACTTAACAGCTATTTAGAAGTTAGTTTCCCTCATATCAAACACTGTTTAGTGAAGAATATTCTCTGTACTTTACATGTATGAGTTCATTTAATTTTTAATCAACTTATGAGAAGTTTTCTATTATCATCATCCCCATTAGACAGTGGACCAAAGATGCTACTAACAAAATTGCTTAAGTTTGTTGTAGTGGGTTGAATGACTGTCCCTAAATTCAGCGTCTACTAGAACATGTGAATGGAACCGACCTTATTTGGGAAACAGTCTTTGCAGGTATAATTAATCTCAGGATGAGATGATCTTGACTCTACATTAATTATTTGTCCTTATAGAAAGAAGAAAAGGAAAAGAAACACAGAGATGTGAAAAGTTGAGAAGCCGGTGCAGAAATTGAAGTGATACCTCTATATGACACGGAAAGCCGAGGATTGCCCACAACCCCCTGAAGCTAGGAGAGGGGCATGGGAACCATCCTGACAACATCTTGATTTTGGTCTTCTATCCTCCAAAACTGTGAGACAGCAAATTTTTGTTATTTTAAGTCACCAAGTTAGTGGTAATTTATTACAGCAGCATCAGGAAACCAATACATGCATTCATAAGAGCTAAGAAATATTCAAGTTGGTACTTGACCCAAGTAGTCCAGTCCAGAGTCCTGGTATCCAACTCTTATATCCTACAAAAAGCCTTAGCAGTTGAACAGATTGATGCTGAGTTCTCACAAAAGGAGAAGCTGAGAGCTATAGGACATGAAGGTATTTTAGAGATTTCCCTCTGGAATTGGGAACAGATTAGAGTTGGGCACTTCAGGAGTTAGTAGGAACAGCATCCCTCATTCCCTAAGAAGTGACAATACCTATGATGGCATGGCTTGGTGGTAGTGAGGTAACAGAATTCCAAAGTGTGGGAACTTTTAAAGCCACAGTGGAAGGTTGCCCATCCAACTTGGTCAACCAGCCCCAAAATTGGGACAGGCACCTGTGGCATACCAGCTATGAGCAGTGTAAATTCCCTGGTTGACATGCCTTTATAAGACCTTAGGGACACTAAATAGTCCTGGGGGAATGAATGAGAGAGGTTTCTTGATGAAGATGGAGATGGAATATTTTACAAACCCAGTGTACAGAAGTTAGAAGTAGGTCAACCTTGATTTGGAAAAATGAATGAATGAATGAACTTTTGTGTTATAAGGAATAAAATTCATGACCTATAGCCACATCTATTTTTTATTTCACAAAAGAGTTTTTTTAATGTATTTCCATGGATGTATGAGAGACTGTAGATAGCCCTCAGAGAATTTTTCAGCTATTAAAACTATATGTAAATTGTGTGTGTGTGTGTGTGTGTGTGTGTCTACACTTGAAAATGCATTTGAAAAAGTCCACACCCCTCAACATAGCAGGATCCATTAGTCTACATGAATTGAATAGCACCTTCCAGGCCTGGTATGTTATGATCTGGTTATTTTGTAATGGAATAGCATAGAAATCTATATAATTCTTAATATCAAAGTACCAGTGAGGTTAACAGAAATCAAAAAGTCCCTTTCTACTCTCATGTTTTTGAATAAAGAATATAAAGACATATTCTGCTGTTCTATTATTCATTTTCTGCTACAGTGGAAATATCTGCTCCCCTCATAAACTCATTTGATTGAATTGATCTTCGTTCCAACCTCAGGACTCATGAGTTTTCAAGGTTCTTAGTTTGTTTAATCCTGGATTATAACTAACCAGGGTTAAATTTAGGAACAAGAGGATTTCAGATTAGTAAGATCATTCTTCCAATTAAATAGCATAGCTGAGGGCATGAATTCAAGAATGTTTTATCATGTGCTCATAAAAGAATGATTATTTTTATCCTCTCAGATATTGTAAGCATTATTGCCAGGCTGAGACTGAGGCCTGTAGGGCCCAGATGTCAGACAAGTCAGTAAAAATGTGGTGGGGGCAACAGTGGAAGTAGGGTGGCCTTGACATTTAGAAGTTTCAAGTGAAAACTACAAACAGATGGGTAGATGAATGGGCTGAGGTTTTGGCAGCCAAGAGTGGGTATTGATTAAAAAGTTTCAAGGTTCAGGGACAAGATATTCATCCTGTGAAGGATCTGGGAAGGAAAGACAGGTAAGAGCCCAATTCTAGTTGATTCAACTCACCAAACAATTCTTCAGACTTGTATGCTCCATACCTAATGCTTCAAAGTTAGATGGGTAGATGAGGCCCTCTCTCTCGTGATGCTCATGCTCTGGTAAGTGAACAAGAATTATTTGATGAGGGCTGCAATAACAAAGGAAAATAAATTGGGAACAACTAATTCTTCAGCAGTTAAAGAAGACCTTTCAGATGAGGATATGGGTTAATGCTATGCTAATTGCTAGAGTGCATAGAGCCCAACTATATATTGTCTCAAAATAAATTTACTTTGGCTCATTTGTGAGTGCTGGCTTGGCAAAGAGGCCATCATAATGACCTTCCACCTTGGGAGGCCCTAGGCTGACAGGCCCTACCATCTTCCACACATCGCTTCTAGCATCATTGTGGGCTTCTCCTTAACAGAGGAGGAAAAAAAAAATCATGGATAGGCCAACTCAAGAGGCTTCTATGAGTCATCCCTAGAAAGTCATACCACTACTACGTACATGTCATGCCTAGTACTGAGGCCCAGAGGACACCTACAATAGCAGAAACCCAACATGCCTACCAGCCAAGTGACCATGAGGACCACGAGAAGAGAGCATGGAATTGGGTGAGCAGCTAGCAGTGGCTGTCGCAGGTGGCAACAGCTGAGCAGAGTTCTGTGGAGGTAGAGAGAGTCCACTGGTTTGACAGCCGGGGGTGCCCTCTGATTATACATTGAAACACTTCAAACTCCTGAGCAGATTTAAACAGACTGTCCCTTCCCCCTCCCTCCTACCTATTACTAACCTACCTCCTTTGAGAAGGTTTTTGTTGTTGTTGTTGTTTTGTTTTTAACCAATATTCTCAAAGTACACTGTAGAGAAAGGATAAAAGGAAAGACTTCTTCATGTGCTCCAATGTTAGATGCAGTTATATGAGTGCAGATAATTGTGTGACAGCAGATTTCCAGAGCTGTGGTGGACGTAAAGGACAACCTTTTCTAAACCTATAGAATCAGAAAAGTTTTGGAGACATTTATACCTCTTTCCATACAAAGATAAGATAATTTAACTTGATGATTCAATATGGGTCCATCTAAGAAAACAAATCCATTCAGGTAAATTGAATACACATAGCTATTAATACCAGGACTTTAGTTCCAAAGATGGAGGACAGAATAAAAGAGTGAAGGGGGAAGTGGAATATGAAATTGGAAACTCTAGGAAGCCACGTTCATACCTAGGGTTGGAGAGAAAATGGACTGGGAGTTGGGGCACCTGAGCAGGAGCCTGGACAGAACAGTGGCAGCTGGGATCATGGTGAACCTGGAAGAGAAGCTAGGCCCCTGAAGAGGCACTGGAGGGAGAGAGGGCAGGTGCTGAAGACACGGAGAACACACGATCCCCAGCAGACACTGCCAAAGGAAGGCACAGAGTGAGAAGGAGAAACCCTTTGCTCCCTTCCTCTCCCTTCAGTCAGCTCCCATAGATTCCTACTGGTTTTTCTAAGATCTTTGTATTTTCCCTGTGTGTGCCCTACTGCATAAAGGAAAAGAGGGGAAATGGATCTTAAAGCAAACCAACTATGGAGGTCACTTACCTTAATAGTGTTCAAAACGATAACCCCTCCATTCAAGATGAAGATGAAGGGTCATTCTTAACGTCTGCTTTGATGGTTTGCTTATGACAGCTTTGAATGTTTTTCTGAAGTGGTGCAAGTTTTAACAAGCAATAATGAAACAGGGGCATCTCTCCTTCATAGGAGCTACTGTTAAGAAAAGGAGAAAAATTTGAATTTGGGAAGCAAAACAGTCACTTGCTTTTCTTGTCCCATATTTGGAGAAAAATGAAATTAAAATTGTTTTTTATTTCCATAGCTCTCCACAATAATAAATGGACTAGTCCAAGATTTCTCAGAACATTTTCATAATCATCTTGTCACATATCATTATCCCTTTGGAAATTAGTAGACCCAGGAAATGATTCATTTCTGATAAGGGAGGGTACACAGGCCTGGAAAGAGTGTCTTGCAAAAGGTCTCATGTTTGGATAGCGACACATGGAGGATGGGATCTCAGTTCTGTTTTTGGACGGTTGCATTCTTTGCACTGATCTTTAGTGGTTGAAGCACCATGGAGAGCTCCCACGTACTTCTCAAGTCTACCTGATCCACATTTGGTAAGCCCATGCCTCCCTTGATAGTCTAGGAAAACCATTACTAGTGCTCTGAGATCCCAAACTAATTTAACTCCAGGGACCACCATGCTGAGGATGGAACTAGTGGCTCTTTATAAGCAGACCCTGTTTAGTTTCCGAAAGCTTCTAAAACTTTGCACAGATTGGGTGCCTTCAAACAACAGAAATGTGTTGTCTCGAGGTTGTAGAGGCTGGAAGTCTGTTGTCAGGCGATGCCCCCTCTGAGGATCAAGGGAGAAGATCTTTCCCTGTCTCCTCTTGCTCCTGTGGTTGCAGGCATCCATCACATTCCTGGGCTTGTAGCTTCCCCACTCCAATCTCTACCTCTGTTATCACTGAGGTCCTCTTCCCTGTGTGTGTATCTATGTGTAAAGGTTCCCTTTACTTTTAAGGATACAAATCCTACTGGATTTAGAAACCACCCCAATTCTTTCTGACCTTATTTTTAACTTGATTACATCTGTAAATATCCTACTTCTTAATACACTGATATTCACAGGTTCTAAGAAGACTTGAATTTGGGGTGGGTCACTATTCCACTCAGTACAGATGCTAGGTAGTGGCAGGTCAGAGTCAAACAGACCAGAAGTCCAAAGTAGAACTTAGCCAGGGCTATGGTTTGGATATGAGGTGCCCTCCTAAGGTTCTTTTATTGATGCAGAAATGTTCAGAGGTGAGGTGTTTGGATTGTGAGAGTGCTGATGGAATCAGTGCATTCCAGTTTGAGTGGACAGGGTGATGACTTAGGCAGGTGAGATGTGGCTGGAGGAGGCAGATCCTTGGTGGCAAGTCCTGGAAGGGTCCATCTTCCCTCTGGCCCCTTCCCTCTTTCTCCCTGCTTCTTGGCTACTATGAGGGTAGCAGTTTCCCTCTGCCATGATGTTTTTCCTTCCACCATGATGTTCTGCCTTACAGAGCAATGGGTCCTGCTGATCATGGACTAACCTTTGAACTGTAAGCCAAAATTAACTGTCCCTCCACTGAACTTCTTCAGTTATCTGGGTCACAGAGAGGCTAACTAATGTAGCCAGTTTTAATTTCCTGTGTCCAATCTTTAAGTCTATTTCTAAGCTTCCCAAACACTTTTAAGTATTTTACCTTTCAGTATGTCTTGTAATTTTTTCTTGATAGCTAGATATGATATGATGACAAAAGAAACTGCTGTAACCAGACTTTCAATACTCTGTTGGTAAGCGTGAGGAAGGGGAAATATTCTGTAGTCCAGTAAGTATGTCCAAGTCTTGGTAAGCCTGTGCCTCTTCCCTGGGACTTCCACACCTGCTTCTCATTATTGCCACTTAGTGGAACAGGATGGCTACAGCTGGCTGGAGCTGGTCATTTCCCTGTATCTAGATAGGCTCTGGTTCCATAATTTTTCTGGGTTTATTTAAAACTGGGTCCTGCCGGGCACGGTGGCACAGGCCTATAATCCCGGTAGCCTGGGGGGCGGAAACTGGAGGATAGTGAGTTCAAAGCCAGCCTCAGCAATTTAATGCAGTGCTAAGCAAATCAGTGATACCCTGTCTCTAATAAAATACGAAATAGGGCTGGGGATGTGGCTCAGTGGTGAAATGCCCCTGAGTTCAATCCCCAGTACCACCCCCTCCCCCCCCAAAAAAAAACTATAAAACTGGGCCGTTTCCCCTGCCCCAACAGAAGCACTGGGGAGATTTTCTCCAGTGTTCACGAGAGGACCTGGTAGAGTCCCAGGATTAAAGTATGTCCCTACCCCAGAACTGGTCTCTGTGTAGTTTCCTGTTCTGTGTAGTTTCTGCTCAGTAAGTTGTCATTCTCCTCTGGATCTGCCTTTCATTCTTGCCCATTTGGGAGCCAGTAGTTTGCTGTGTGTTCTCATTTCTTTTATGGAAATAGGAAGACTTGATAATTTTTCATTTTGTCAGGTTTTACTTTCTAGGAAGAGTGGTGCTCTCCACGTTTCTTACATGCTAGAACAGAAAGCAGAAGTACTTTTTAAGTATTTTAGGATAAAATACATTAAGTGGTAGAGAGAGAGCTGCGCAGATGCAACATACTAAACGTGGAGTAAGAAAAACCTGAGTTTGATTCCCAGCTGCGCTAGCACTGGTTGGACCCTAACTTCTCTACCTACCTTCTCTACAGGAACCTTACTAACTATACTGCATACATTACATGTATGTCTGTATCATAATGATTGAAGTGCATTATAAATTCTAGATGAAATGGAATGTTAGGATCTACTGACATTATAGAAGGGCAGCCATCATACATTGCTTTTAAAGATATATAATAGGGTTAAGTTAAAGGCAAATAAGAGAGGTACTTCTGTCAAGTTTCCTTCAAGTGCCATGAAATTTTTAAATATTTTTTTAAAAAGGAGAAGATAATGTTAAGTGAAGTTAGGCAATCCCAGAAAAACAAATGCCGAATGTTTTCTCTGATATGTAGGGGCTGACTCATAGTGGGGTAGGGAGGGCGAGCAGGGGAAGAATACATGAATCCTAGATAGGGAAGGGGGTGAGGGAAAAGGAGGAGGCAGGGGATTAGCAAGGATGGTGGAATGTGATAGACATCATTATCCAAAGTACATGTATGAAGACACGAATTAGGTGTCAAAATACTTTATATACAGAGATGTGAAAAAATTGCGGTATATATGTGTAATAAGAATTGTAATACATCCCGCTGTCATTTATTTTTAAAAAATCAATAAAAATGATGTTAGTAAACTTTCCATGTATCTATCAAAACCATGTAGGGAGACCCAATAAATAAGATATATTAACATGGAACCACCCTAGTTGAAGTGGTTGTGGTGGGACAGAGACCATGATACGCCTCCCTCATCTTTCTCAACAGCTTTGATAAAGATACTTACTTCTTCAAAATCTCTGGTGCACAACTTAGCACATTGTGATGGTTTAAATCTATAACATCTTCCAAAAGGTCATGTGTCATGCAATGCACCAGTGTGCATTAAATTCAGTAAATGGATTAATTTATTGATGGCTGAATGGACTAGGAAGTTGGGGCCCAGGTAGAGAAAGTAGTTCACTGGGATCATGTCTCCTCTGCCCCACTTTCTCTGCTGCCATGAGCTGCCATGAGCTTATTGCAGTCTTTCTCTTCCATGCCCTTCCACCGAGGTACCTCTGCCTTATAGCCAGCTGATCATGGCCTGCATTGCTGAAACTATGAGCCAAAATAAACATTTCCTCCTGGAAACTGTTCTTGCCAGGTATTTTGGTCATCAGTGAAAAAAAATCTGACTCACATATTATAGGATCGTATTACCTGAAGCTAATAATCTGATTAAAGATTTTGACATTGCAGTTTGAGGGATGCACAAAATTTTAGGTTCATAATATGCTTAACTGGCATCAACTCTTAGTGATAAAGAAAATATTTCTGAATTTTATTTTGTTCAATTGATAAACATGCCTACCTTGATGCCAATATTGCACTGTTTTGATTTTCATAATGTTATAATAAGTTTTCAAGTTATGAAATTAGACAGTAAACCCTTCCAACTTTGCTCTCATTTAAACTTTTGGCTAATCTGGATTATTGACACTTTCATGTAAATTTTAAAACCATCTGGTCAAATTCTACAGAGTTTACTTGAATATTGATTTGGATTACTTTGAAACTATACATTGGCATTCTTAACAGTAATGAGCATTTTTGATCAACAATATGGCATATTTCCTCATTTTTTTAGGACTTCTTTAATTTCAAAAATATTTGTGATTTTCAGAGAACATATTGCTAATTTTTTGCCAAGCTTATTGCTAGCTATTATCTACATTTGATATTATTATAAATGACATTCTTTTATTTCATTTCAATTTCTGATTATTGATTTATACAGAAATACAGTTGGGTTTCTCTGTACTGCCCTTCTATCCTGAAGCCTTGATAAGCTCACTTATTAGTTTAGAATATTTGTTGTTGTTGCTATTTTGTTGTAGAATCTTTAAACATTTTGCAAAGCTTATCATGTCATCTACAAATACAGACAATCTTATTTCTTCTTTTCAACATTTTGAAACATTTTAAATTTTATTTCTTGTGTATATTATACTTCTTAGGATTTCTGGTACTTGTTAAATGAAAAGAATGAGAATGAATATTCTTGCTTCATTCTTAATCAAACAAGGAAAGCATTTGGTTTTTCAATGTGACATATTGTTTTAGTCAGTTTTTTCATTGCTATGTCCAAAAAACCTGAGAAGAGCAACACAGAGGAGAAAAAGGTTATTTTGGCTCATGGTATTCAGATGACTCAAGAGCTCTGGATCCAAGCTGAGGCAGACATCATGGAAAAAGGGCAGGATAGAAGAAAGCAGCTCAGGACATGACAGCTAAGAAGCAGCTCTGCTCACTAGGGGCAAAACATAACCCCCCAAGTTACTCTCCAGTGACACCCTAGCTGCCTACAGTTACCACCTACTTGATCCATAAAAGTGGATTAATCCACTGACTAGGTTATAACTATACAATCTAGTCACCTCTGGATATTTTTATATTGTCTCCACATGAGATCTTGAGGAAACTTTGTATCTAAACCGTAACAAGAATAACATTCATTTCAGGTTTTTCATGGATACTGTTTATGACAGTGAGAAAGATTCTAATCCTGATATACTGAAAGATTATATAATAAATGGATGTTATATTTTGTCAAATTTTCTCTTGGCAGCTTTGAGAGGATTATTTTTTCCCCTGTTAATTTGGTGAATTACATGGATTTGCAAATGTAAAATGAACCCATGACTGTTTTTTTCTATTTCACCATTGCTTTGTCTATTGGGGTCATTTGTAAATTCTTATCAATTTTAGTATAAACTTTCCCATTACCAAGAAAAGTGGGGGTTAAAGTTTTGATAGGGATTGAGTTGAATCTGGTGATTCAATTCTTTGGGTAGTATTGCCCTCTTAACAATACGAAGTCTTATAAATATGAACATGGGTGTCTCTGCATCTTGCACCTCCTTGATTAAATTTGTTCCTAAGTAACTCATTTTGTGTGTTGATCTTTCAACTTTCAACTTAGCAGAACTCGTTTACTATCTCTAATAAATTTCTTTTGGATTCTTCAGGATCTTACATGTGTATGTAACCACATCAAATGAGAATAGATCTAGTTTTACTTCTTTCCTTCTAATTTGGACACTTTATATTTGTGTTGCCTAAATTCTCTGGCTAGAACCTCCACAATTGTTATATAGAATCCATGAAAGGAGGCTTCTCTGTCTTTTCCTTATCATTGGTTATTACTTGTGGGCTTTTCCTGCCCTTTATCATGTTGAGTAAGTAGCATTTCATTTTTAATTTGTTCAGTGTTTTTATCATAAAGGGATGTTGGATTTTGTTAGATGCTCTATCTTCATGAATTGAGATGAAATTTTCTTTCATTCTATTTATGTTGTGTATCATATCGATTTTTTATGATGAACAACTCAATATTCCTGAAATAAATCCCACTTAGTTATGTTAATCCTCTTAATCTACAGCTAAATTTAATTTGCTAGCATTTTTTTTTTTAGGATTTTAGTTCTTTTCTTTTTTCATCCAAATTATTGAGGTAAAATTGGCAAAAAGTTTATCATTAAATTTTTCAGTGTGATGTTCCAATATAAATACATACTTCAAATATTCTACACAGTGCTGTTGACTCTATCACTTCACTATACTTTTGATCCCCAGAACTTATTCATCTTAAGTAACTGAAGGGGTATGCCTCTGGATCAGCAAGTATCCATCTCTTCCACCCAGACCTTTTCTTTTCAAGTAAAGTAAACTTATTTATAATTCCAGCAATTCAACCATTAGTGTTGAGTTACTGTGTCAACCTGAGAATCCTAATCATCAAAACGTCTTTAGAAACATTCCAGGTTCCTGCTGAACTTCAACCCCTCTATGTTATTTTGAATTATACTACAATTCATATTATTTACTTACCCTCACTGTGATCTTCCCCACATTAGTTTGAGTTCTAGAGTCTATCTTTCTGTAGATGGAATTGTACCTGTTCCCCAGATGCAGTTGATCTCACATAAAATGTAGTATTGGACTTTGATATTCAGTGTGCAACTTTACCCATTTTTAGTCTAATCTTAGGGTTGTCAAATAAGAACACTGAGATTGCTTGCAGTTCATTTTCTTGAATTATAATACAGTGTTTAAACTTAGGTTATGGATTCAGGCAGGTCTGGATTCCAGTTATGACTCCAGTTCTTGTGAGTTCTTAGACAAATTGCCTAACACCATCGTGTACCTATTTCCTATCACATTATAACAATGGTGTCTGCTTACCAGAATTCTCAAAATCACTAAGTGAGAAAATGCAAGTAGGCCATTTAGAATCATGACTGGCACCACTGAACACTCAGTTAATGATGGCTTTTATGATAATTATTTTGTTGGATTGCAGACAATCAAAATCTCTATTCTCACTTAGGTGTAAATCTATTTAGAGAAAATTGGTTATTTACTGAACTGCATGTTTATAAATTGGTTATACTCATCTCTAAGCAAACATTAAATAATAAAAAAATAAAAGGAGTGGGGGCAGGATAATGATACAGGGAATACTACTGGTGCTTCTCACCAGAAATATGTAATGTGGATCTAAGCTGTGAGTCAAATTAGTCTAAGGGTTTCTTGGCCGGAATCAAGAGAAATGAGGAGGGGGGAGAGATAGAGACATGGCCAACAACTGAATACTTTAATATTTCTTATGAAAAATTCATTATACATAAAGTTAACCCTATTCATTTGCCAATTGATATACTGTTCTGAAAATAGTTATTTAAAGAGCTATTCAATATTTGTTATAGATTTTATTTTTAAAAATAATTATAGCCACATTCCTTTAGTACTCCCTCTCTGGGGAAATTTTTGTTTTAAGATCATTTTTTAATTGGTACTTTATGATTGTATATAATAGTGGGCTTCATTGTTACATATTTGTACTTGCATATAACATGGTTTCTGGGAGAAGTTTTCATTTCATTCCTTTGGCATCACATAAATAAAATTAGAATAGCAAGATTTCTTATATATGATGCTAAAAGTATATTTTTAAAAGTCAGTAAGTCAGGATTGCCCACACATTTGACTTTGGCCAATGATTTCAATGTAAGTGGAGGTGACTTTGCTTCTTCTCAACAAAATTTTAAGAACCACTGAGTGTTGTACCCTTTCTCATTCTTTCTCTAAGACTTGCACTGTCTCTGATAGGAGGTGCTCCTAGGTTTTAAAATGGAAACAAACCAAAACTGAAGTTAGATGTGATGGACAAGAGCCCCTGTGTGCTTTAAGGTACACCATGATATAAGGGTGGATCACTGCTGCAGTATAAGTTCACTTAAGGAAAAACAATGTTCTTCCAAAGCAACTAAAATGCCATCCAAAAAAAAAAAAAAAAAAAAAGAATAATTTTATGATGCAAATACCTAATGTTTTAGAATTATAACAAACCAGGATGTGTACTTTTCAATGTACTCTAAGACATAATATTGATTTTTTAAATATAAAAGGCTCGTTTTAAAATTAATATGGAAATGAAAAAGAAAAAAAATATCAAATTACTTTGATGAAGAAGAACAAATTCCAAGAACTTAAGTCTCCCTGATTTCAATAGCCTGGTTTGGGCTTAAGAGAAGCAAATAAATTGATGCAACTGAGTAAAGGATATAAAATTAGACATACATATTTAGTCTTTGATTTTTGAAAAAAATAAAGTACAAAGATAATGAAGTGGAGCAAAGATAGTTTAATCAATTTCTGCTGGAAAAAAACGGGTATTCACATATAAAGATATGCATGCACTTCAAACCATGGCTTGTACTAATAATAAACATGAGTCATAAAATAAAAACAACTATGACATTTCTACAAAGAAAAATTGGAGAAAATCTTTATGCCTTTGAGTTAACCAAAGAGTTCTTAAATATGATGCTAGAAGTATAGTATATTTTTAAAAAGTCAATAAATTTCACAAAAGTTAAGAACTTCTCTTCAGATGATACTGTTAAAATAATGAAGAAAAGACAAGCTCCTCTCAGATATAGTCTAAGAGTGGCCAGAACACCCAGCAACTCACCTGTGACCCCACAGATATGTCTTAGGCTTAATCACAAAGCAGATTCTGAAAAAGCCCAATCAGTTGACTACAGCCCCTCCCAATTGGTCTGAGAGAAGTCTGCCCATAAGGAACACATAGGAGAGCTTACTGGTTTATGTCCCAGAGGCAGGCGGGATGACTTTGACCTTGTCTGTCAACTCCAAAGTAGCCCTGTAACTACATTTTGGCCCCTTTCAGATACAGTCTGAAGTCAATCTTGTCTACTCAGACACCAGCGGCCCAGTAGCATCTCTCCCACAGAACTGGATAAAGCCACAACCATCCATATACATAGTATGAGGCCCAGTATCTGCAGACCCTGAAATAAACCCTCAGTGCAGTGCCAAACCTATTGACCAAGTCCTAGAGGCAGTTGGTCCCCTCAGGGACCAGACAGGATCCATGCCCACTCAGGCTACTGATAACAGGCCTAACAATGACAGACCTCAGTGAAGTTTCAGTGACCCATTTCAGAGAGACGGAGATCTATGAATTGCTTGACAAGTAATTGAAAATAATAAGCTGTTGCACCTCATTGAGAAGCAGGAGAATACAGAGAAACACATAAATGAAATTAGAAAAGCAATGACTGAATGAAATAAGAGGTTTAATAAAGAAATAAAAACTAGCCATAATAAAGTTCCAAACAGAAGTCATGAAGAATACTTGAAAGAAATGAAAAAATCCAGCAGAGAACTTTTAATAGCAGTCCAAATCATGCAGAAGAAAGAATCAGCAAATTCAATGACAGGTCATTTTAAATTCATCAATTAGAAAAAAAATAATAATAAAAAGAAAGAGTAAATAATGCACATAGGATATATTGAGCATCATTAAATATATGCAAATACAAATTATGGGAGTTTTAGGAGAAGAGAGAGAAAATGGTGTCATCATCGGCCACCCCAGGAACAGCCTGGATTCTGGCTAATTGGATTTGATTTCCTTCCTCCCTAAGAAATAAGCAAACAATATAAAAAGAAAAAATGAATTTTTACTTATAGTTTTGGCCAAAACTTGGAAGAATCAACTAAACTCTCTCTGCCAGTCCTGAAGGAGGGGTTATAATTTATAGAAGCAAAAGCCAGGAAATAGGCATATGTAAATTTAAGTAGGCTATGCTAACCAGAGAAAATGTCACAATGTCTGTTTTTCAACCTTTGCTAGCGCCTCTTGGGCTCTGGGGATAATTTTCAGTTTTCATTTTGAGCAGAAAGAAACTCTAGATGTAGAAAATCAGTTTTCATTTTTATTTTAAAGTAACTCAGTTTCAAAGGCAGAATTCTTGTTTAAAGATATAATCTCTAAAAAAATCTTAAGCCTTGGAAGGGATATGGACACCTGGCTTTACAAAGCTTCAAGAGTCATGTGTTAGTCAACTTTCCATTGCTGTGACAGAGACCTGAGAAAACTTAAGGAGGAATGATATATTTGGGCTTATGGTTTCAGGTTCAGTCCTATAACTGGCTCCATTGCTTTGGACCAGAGACAATATATCATGACATAAGAATATAGTGGAGAAAAAATACTCACCACATGACATCCAGAAAGCATAGAGTAAGAAAAAGCATGCAGACAATATATACCTTTCCAGAGAGAGCATGTCCCACTGACCTACATCCTCTAACAAGACCTTGCATCTTACAGTTTTCACCAGTTTCTAATAATGTCATCAAATTATGAACCCACAGATGGAGTAAGAGACCTCATGATCCAATCACCCTCCTGAAGCTCCAACTCTGAACACTCTGCACTGGGGACCAGACCTTCAACATATGAGCCGTTGAGGGCCATTCCAGATCCAAACCTTAATAGATCCTCTAAAAAGTCTACTTAAAGCAGAATCCTCAAAGACACATTTTAATCAAATTGTCAAGAATCCAAGACAGAGAAAATCATAAAAAGCCACAAGAGAAAAACCAAATAACACCCCTCCCCCACAAAAAATTTAAAAACCTTCATATATACAGGACCCTTCATAAGGCCATTAGTAGACTTCTCAACACAAACCTTGAAGGTCAGGAAGTAGTAGAATTATATATTCAAAATGTTCAAACAAACAAAAACACTGCCAGCCAATAATACTATACCTAGAAACTAAAGAAATATAAAAATATTTCTAGAGAAACAAAAACCAAAGGAGTTTATTACCACTAGACCTGTCTGAAAAGAAATACTAATGAGAGTACTTTGAGTTGAAACAAAGACACTGAATAACAATATGAAAACATATGGAAATATAAAATCCACAGGTAAAGATAAATATATAGTCAAATTCAGAACACTCAAACACTGTAAAGTGTTGTGTAAGTCACTTTTGACTCTAGTATAAAGGATAAAAGACAAAGTACTAAAATAAAAGTAGCTACAATAATTTGTTAATTGACATACAACATAAAAATATACAAAATGAGACGTCAATGAAATAAAATATAGGGAGAATAAAAAGTAAAATTATACTTTTGTATATTATTGAATTTGAGTTGATAACAGCCTAACATGGAATATTATAATTACAGGATCTTTTATGTAAGCCTTGAAGTAGCAACAAATAAAAATCCTTATATATATACACAACAGATAAATAGAAAGGAATCAATGCATGCCACTACAAAAATAAAAATCAACAAACTGCAAATAAAGGTAAAAGAGAAGAACAAAAGATCTATAAAACAACCAGAAAACAGTTAATAAAATGGAAATAACTTCATTATATATCAATAATTACTTTAAATATAAAGAAGTTAAATAGTCTAGCCAAAAGACAATGTGGCTGAATGGATAAAAATGAAAAAAATTCAATAATATGTTTCATGTAAGAGACTCACTTTAGCTTTAAGGAAACACTGAATATGAAGAGTGGGAAAATACTATTTTATGTAAATGGTAACCAGAAAAGAACAGGAGTGGCTATATGTATTCTGGACAAAATAGGAATTTTAGTCAAATTCTGTCATAAGAGATAGAGAAATTAATAGAGAAGTAAATTAATCAAGTGATACCACAATTGTGAATATATATGCACCCAACACTGGAGCACCAAATATAAGAAATAAATGTTAATATAACTGAAAGAGGAAATAGAAAGCTAAACAATAAATTGTGGGGACTTCAACACCCATTTTTAACTACAGATAGATAATCAAAATACAAAATCAACAAATAAGCAGCAGACTTGAATAACACTGTAGACCAAATGAACCTAATAGACATAGAAAACATTCCATTCATCGGCAACAGAACACTGTCTTGTCAAGAGCACGTAGAATGTTCTTTAGGATAAATTATATGTTAGGCCAAAACCAAATAATAACAAATTTAAAGTTAAAACTCATAACAATTACTTTTTTCCAAACACAACTGCCGCAGTCTGGCTGGGCACAAATCACAAGCCACTCAAGCAGGAACAAACTTTATTTCTGAACTCCACCAGCACACTCCACACACGCTCCCCGGGAACTCTCCCCAACGCCACCCACGCAGCTACTCCAGGAACACTACACACCAACCGGAACTCCCACCACTGGAACTTCACCAAGCAACATGAACTCTTCAGGAATCCCCGCGAGAGCTCAACCAGAACTCAATGGGAACTCCGCAAGAACTCAAAAGTCATCATCTTAATGGCTCGCTGGCATCACCTCTCAACCACTACTTCTGGCAAAAATGCCATGCATCATCCCGACTCGGCTGTGGCCCTCAACACACAATGATATGAAACCAGAAGTTAATAATAGAAAAAAAAATTGGAGTGAAAAAATAAAAATCATATGATCATCTCAATACATACAGAAAAAGCACCTGAGAAAATTCAACATCTTTTTGTGATATAAACTCTTATAGGTTTTACAAGAGAAAAACCAAACAATAACAAGAAAGAACATATGTCAACATAATTAATGTCACACTTAGCAAATCCACCACTGACATCATACGCAAACCATACATCTAATAAACATCCAAAATATATAAAAATCCTAAAACTCAATAGAAAAAAACCCCAGCATATTGCACAATAAAATGGGCCAAGGACATGAATAGACATTTTTCAAAGAAGACATTAAATGGCCAACAGGTCTATAAAAAGGTGACCAACATCACTAATTATCAGAAATATGTGAATCAAAGCCACAAAAAGATGCCATTTCACACCTTTTAGGATGGCTACTATCCAAAAGAGAAAGGATGAAAGTGTGGGCAAGGGTACAGAAGCAAGGAAAGCGTTCTACAGTTTTGGTAGGAATGCAAATTGGTACAGAAGTTATGGGAAGCATATGAAGTTTCCTCAAAAAATTAAAAAGAGAACTACAGTGCCTACAACAGTCCCACTTGTGGGTATATATCCCAGGGATATTAATTAACTCAGTGTCCTGAAGAGATACATACACTCCCATGTTCACAGCATTATTGACAGTGCCCAAGACACGGAAACCACCCCAGTGCCTGCTGATGAGTAAATGGATAATGAAAATGTGAAGATAGATAATATATGATAGATAGATTCATAGATAGGTGATAGATGATAGATATAAAAAGAATATTTCATTGTGTGTGCATGTATGTATATAAAGTATACACACACAATAGAATATTGTTTAGCCATAAAAAGAAAGAAACTCTGCCATTTGCAACAAAATGGATGAACTTGGAGGACATTATACTATGTGAAATAAGTCAGACATAGACAAATACTGCTGATCTCATTTATATGTGAAATCTAAAACCAGTCAAATTACAGATTCAGAGAGTAGAACAGTGGTTACCAGGTGTCGGGGTGTGGGGGATATAGGGAGATATTATTTGAAGGGTACAAATTTTCAATTATAAGATGAATAAGTTCTGAGACCTAATGTACAACATTGTGACTATGATTAATATATATAATACTGTATTGCTTGAAATTTTCTGAGAGTAGATTTTAAGTATTCACACTAGAAATATTCACACAAACACGCACAGATACACATACGCACACAATGGTATGTAAGTATGGTGGGGGATGTATTAATACATTTTATTGTGGCAATCACTTCATAATAAATATATCAAATCATCACACTGTACTTTTTAATTATATACAATTTTAATTTGTCATTATATATCAATAGAGCTGTGAGGAAATAGTATAAGTCATAAAAATAAAATTTATGGACAGGAAAAATATTTCTATACAATATATCATATAGAGGATTTGTGAGCAGAAGATATAAAGAACTCTCACAAACTCAGTAATAAGAAAACAAATAATGCCATGAAAAAATGGGGAGATGCTAAACAGATACTTCACTACAGAATATATATTGGCGGATTATCAACAGTATCAATCAAAAATAAAATGAAAATTGAAACCGTGACATTTCACTGGATGGTTTTGAATACCTAAAATTAAAATTTGGCCCATATCAAGTGTTAGTAAAAATTCGGAGCATGTGGGAGCTTTCAGATTCTATCAATGGGAATGTAAAATAGTTCAAATGCTTTGGAAAACAGTGTGAAAGTTTCTTAATTACTTAATCATACACTTAGCATATAATACTGCCATTCTGCTTCTTTGTATCTGCTCATGAGTAATGAAGATGTATGTCCACAGAAAGACTTGCAAGCAAGTGTTCACTGTAGCTTTGTAGTAACAGCATCTAATGGAACCCTACTCATCAGTAAAAAGCAATTTATACACATAAAGGCATGGGTGGATATTGAGATAATTAGTTGAGTGAAAGAAGCCAACCAAAGGAAAGCATATGTTGCATGAACTCAATTACATACAATTCTACATAAGGCAAATGAATCTACACTAACAGTATATAGATCAAAGGTTTCCAGGGGGAAGGGGGGAAATGGAGGAACCTTGATTTGGCAAAGGGGAGGGAGAGATTGGGTGGGGAAAAGGGGGTAGGAAAGATGGTGGAATGAGATGGACGTCATTACCTTAGGTACATGTATGACTGTACATACGGTATGACACTATGTCATGAACAATCAAGAGAAATGCAAAGTTGTACTTCTATTGTGTACAATGAATCGAAATGCATTCTGCTGTCATATATACCTAAGTAAAATAAATAAATTAATTAATTTTAAAAAAAGGCTTTCAGGGGCTCAGAGTATATGAGTGAGTTTCCGAAGGGATATGAGAAAACTATTGGGAGCACTGGATATGTTCATTATCTGAATCCTAGTGGTTGTTTTACAGGCTTATGCACATTTCAAAATGTATCAGATTGTACAGTTTCAAAGTGTAAAGCTTATTGTATATCAGTTATACCTTAATAAATCTGCTGAGAAGTCCTGTTAGCCACTTAACTTTCCATCAATAAGATAAAAATCTAATAAATCCTTATCTGAGGTCTAACGAGTCCTTCACAGCCTAGCTTCAACCCATGATCAATCAGTGCTTAACAATTTCAGAATTTCTCACTATACTTTGTATCGCTTTTTGCATTAGTTAACATAACAGATTCCTTAGGGAAGATGGTCTGGCTGTAGCTGTCTCTGTTGACCCATAGTCTATCCACCCACCCCACCACCACCACCACTCTACCTACCAATTCCACCTTTATCCATCGGCATTTAGAATGTTTTTCTAGACACTTAGATTCTACCCTCATGTTGCCCATGCATTATCCTGCTCTTCCAGTTTCTGTGGCTACAAACTTGGAAATAAAGCGAAACAAAACAAATTACAAAGTCTTTGCTCTATTCAGGCGATTTCAATGTTGTAAAACAGAAAAATACATACATGATTATATTATCATGTTAGAATCCCTCCAGAAGTACATTCTTAACCATGCCATTCCTGAGGCGGCAGCTTCTAAGTTTGTTCTAGAAAATCATGTAAGTATATTTTCCTATATGGTTGAAAATTACCATTTTGAACCTGATCAAGAAGAGAAAGAAAGCCATGAGAGGGAGAAGATGAGGAAGGAAGCGAAGGAAACCACCTAGACCATCCACTATTCCAAAATCTCTTAAAAATTTAACCACAATTTGGGGACCTCTGTGTTTTTTTACCCCAGGTGTAATAGAATGAAAATCAATGTAATCTGATTGCCCAGTTTCAGATCACTGTCCCCCATCTTTTACCAACTCCTCTCACCAATAGGTCCCTCCTGCCTCACATGTTTTTGCACCATCTGGAAGCTTAGAAAGTGGAAAATATAAAAAGAAAAAGGGCCACTCATGAGATATTTGTACTGTTACCAAGAATCCCAGTCTGGCTGCTGCTGCTTATCATACTCATGTCAGGGGTCAGCAGGATGTTTTCACAAATGACCAAGATCGCCCTGTGGTGCCCCATGTTAGAGAGTCATCGACTGTGCACATGGGCATTGGGATCCTCTGAGTGCCAGCATTGGGCATGGTTTTCGGGATAAAGAACAATGACATACTTTCTTTCCTCAGCAAAGTTCACAAGTACCGCAAAGTGATATGTTTTACACTGTTCCATTGAGTCACAGAGAAGGGCAAACTTCTCCCTCCCCAAAGAAATGCTTCAGCTGAGTCTTGCAGGCTCCCTGGGAGCAAATGAGATCAAGCAGGAGGAAAAGCCCAGGGAAAAGGTTTGTCACTTTATAGAGTGGCAAAAATGATAGCAAGGTCTCTGTTAGATGGTCTGGTGTGACTGAGCTTGGACAGGTGAAAGCAAGCCCTGAAAAGAAGGCTGGAGAAGCAGACAGAGGCCAGACCACAAGCAGAGATGTGGTCCTCTTGAGGCAGGACCTTGAGATTGACCTTGAGCTTGACCTTGGACCTAGTGGAGAATCACTGAATGATAATGCTCTCCTTCAGAACACTCAAGACTTCCAGAAATGTTTTGTAAGAATGTTATAGACTGTCCAGTTAGCTCCTCTAACTGATGCTGCTGTTCCTGCCCCACCCTCCCTCCTTCCACACCTCTGCCCTTCAATTCCTTTCCTCTCTCCCCTTCCTTCTCCTGGCTTCATGATGTGGGAGCACAATCATGCATCTCTCGGTCAATAAACCAGGTGACCCTTAGGACATCAGGATGATTGCTCTTCATATGACCTTAGCAATTCCCTCTCCTGAGCTCCAGGAAGAGAGAGCTCTCCCTGACACTGGGAAAAAGGCCTTCCTCTGGTGGATACTCACTTATGAGCTGAAGGACAATCAGCTTCTCTGATGCTGCTGCTCCTGGCCATAGATCTACAATGCCAGTTACCCCTCATGGCAACAGGTCAACAAAAGATCAAAATTGAAGTGTCAGATACTTTGAGGGCATTGAGTGGAGGGAAAAGAGTTATTATTCTGAATCACTTTATATAAAGTTATTGTTAATCATAAGAGAAATTAAGACAAATCCTTTCTCCTAGACTGTGTTTATGAAAGACACCAATATAAAATCATGGGCTAAAGAAGAAACACTGGAAGAGAGAGAGACATGGAGGACAGGAGTGGGATTTAGGAAATCTATATGATAAAGCAGAAAAGTCAGAAAACTTCCTAGAGATGCAAGTTTTTATACCTTTGTGAGAGCAAAAGTCCATGGATGGTGTCCACTCATGGAAATAAGGTCAGGGAAGGTACAGTGTGTGCCAGAGGAATAGCTCAAGATAAAAGGGAATCTGCTCCCCACATTTGTCCCTGCTGTGGTTTTAATGGGGGGGAGGTCCCTTTTAAAACCTCTTTAGCTCTGTCTCGGTTGCAGAAACCCCAGCCCCTATCTCTGGGAAGGCAGGAAAAGCCATTTCCCAACACATTTATTTACTCTCTCCTCCTCTGCTGCCTGAGTGGCATTTCCTTTCCTTACAGGAATCCTAAAGACCCAAAACAGCAGCAAGCTGATTAAAAATTAATAAGAACCTCAGAGGGAAAGTTCCAAGAGGTGGTTGGCTCTGTGATCAGCAATATTTTGAGGTTCTTTAAATACCCAATTATTTTCAGGACACCTACAGAACAGAAACCACAGGACATGGGAAATAGGTTTTCAGGCCAGAGGGAATATATTTTTAAGCAAAAGTCTTTTAAGTTGGAGAAAAGAAGAATTATGTTTACAGAACCACCCTTCATTACCCTCCCCACAGATCTCCACCTGTTTTTTTTTTTTTTTTTTCTCTTTTATAGTTTCAGGGGACTTACCCAGCAGGACTAGGAAGAATTTATCTTCAGTATAAACTTCATTATTCTACAGTGACTCTTCATTTGCCCAGAAGGTAACACTTCTATGTAGGGAAAAAAAAATTAAAAAGGCAATCAGTGAATTAAAATCAGGCCTGGGAATATTTGATTATATATTACATCCCAATTTGACCAGGAAGAAAATTTAAATCTGTTATGTCAAGAAATTAGGAAGCACACGTTTCTATGATTATGTTTCTCTGGGTGAGAAACACCTTCATAAGGAGGCTAATGAATGCACCAAACCATAAAACGGCTTCAAACACCATAAAGATGGATCTATAGGAAATCCTTTTTCTACCACATTCATTCTTCCATTTCCTACAACCTACTTCATGGTTAGTAAAATATTTATGTACTGTGCTCTAGAAACTGATTATTTATGATACCCAAACAGGAAGGATTGCATCTGATGACCACATTTTCATTTAGTCATGGGAGGAACAAATTGCAGTTGAATCACTAACACGGAAACAGATCAGGCAGGGTGCAAATGATTTGTTTAGCCAGAGACAAGCTTGTCAGGAAGCTGTGTTGTAATATGGCGCAGAGGAAAATCTGTGTTATCATTACCTTCCAACAGGTTGTCAAAAATCAGCAGCCAGAGGGAGTTTGCAATAAAGGCAGGAGAGAGAAAATAAGGAAGAAAGGAAGGGTTGATTTTTTTCTTAATGTCTTGTTAATGGAAGGCTGCATTATTAGCTTTGCAGAAAAATAAATGTAAATTTTGGTACCTAGCAGAGTCAATTTGACTCTGACTTTTTAATAATGTGTGTGCTATTTTTCAATCAAATCTAATGTTTCTTTCCACCACTGTTAACTATGAAAAAAGCATAATGCTTAGGAGACCTAAATTATCTTTTCAGAATTATCTAGTAGAATTACTGTAAATCATTCAGCTGTTGGGAACAGGTCTCTGAAATCTATTCTTCTGCAAGAAAAATATAGTTTATGTATATGTTCTTATAGGGCACAATTATAAATTAGATGGTAAAATTATTTACAAAAGTCAAAGTAGAGAATAAAGAAAATCACTACAAGATAATATCACATTTAAGACTTTTTGCAAGAAAAATTATGCAGACCTCTGATTGACTAGGATTTATACAACAAAATTATTGTTTCTCTAGTCTATACTTTTGTTTTGTTTTTGTTTTTGCAAGAAATAAACTTTTGGTTTATTTTCTTTTACTTTCTTTTTTATACATTTATTTCTCTCTTTCTAAAATGGATTTGAGGTGAATCACAACCTGCCTCTTCTTATGGAATAACATGAATCAAATTTATTACTTAAAAGAGATTACCAAAAGATGATACATGAGTCTATTGCTCAAAAATGTCACTGGGCTCCTGTCACGTAATGAATACAATCTAAATCCTTCAGCACAACATTCAAGGCCCTCCATAGTTTGCCTCCAGCCAGCATATCAGGAAACAGTGATTCTTGGACTCTGAATGCTGATCCTACCACTAGTCAATTGGGTCAAGTATAGCAGTATACTTAGCTATTCTTTCTGCACCGAGGAAATAGAGCATAGAGTTTCTGCAAAGAGCATGGTGCAGTTCCTGCAGGTTCACTCTCAGAAAGAGTTTAGCTGCAACATCTCTTGCTCCTTGTTCACATATGCACAAATTTGTCAACTTTCCATGATGTGTTATATTAGTAGCTTATTAGATCATATTTAAACACATGCAGTGTTTTCTCTACTGTACTCCACATCCACTATGGTGTCAGCATATCTTAGATTGGTTTTCAGGTGTGTCCCCAGCTCTTCTGCTTCTTCCTCTGTGTCTCATTGTAACATCAGATATTAATATATCTATATATATTCTATAACTGATCTTGGTGCCATTATTTGTGTCTTTTCAGGTTATCAAAGAGTCCTGGATTTTCCTTTCTTGAGTTCCAAGCTTCTAGCACATTCCCTGGTATGTAGAGAAAATTTGTGGAATTTACCATAAAATCCTGCTCATTACCAAACTCTCACACTGTTCTCTTTGAATTCCCAAATTCTGCTTTCTCTTCTTTCAGCATCTTCCCTTTATGATATGCTAGAGTCACATTAGGATCTTAGGTCAGGTAGAAATTCTGCTGCACTGGGTGCTGGCCCACCTTCAGGACTTCCCTGATCCCAAACTGAGATCTGAATTTCCACACTCTGGAACTTCCATAACAGCATTTTGAGATCAGTGATGTCTAAAGAATAATACTGGCTGGTTAGAGGTTTTAGTACAGAGAAGCATCCTATTCTATCAAAAAAAAAAAAAAGATGTTACAACAAACTTACTCAAAAACAAGTACCCTGATTTACACTGGCACTTAGCATCCTGATGTGGAAGAGGTTTTCTAAACCAGCTCCAAATAGAAGAATAAAGAAATGTGAGAGATGAGGCTGGAGTTGTGGCTCAGAGGTAAAGCGCTTGCCAGCATGTGTGAGGCCCTGGGTTTGATCCTCAGCACCACATAAAATAAATAAATAAAATAAAGATATTGTGTTCAACTACAACTAAAAAATAAATATATATTTTTTAAAAAGAAATGTGTGTGTGTGTGTGTGTGTGTGTGTGAGAGAGAGAGAGAGAGAGAGAGAGAGAGAGAAAGAGAGCGAGCCTGAATGTACAAGGGTGTGTGTGTGTGTTCTGGTGTAGGTTGGGGAAGTTGAAGACAATAGAAAATTTCCTTAATATTTTTCTGGGGTGTTCGTGTCCTGTGATTTCAAAATTTAGTCACTAGTAATTACTAAAATTAAAACTGCCCATTTCAAACTTTAGTGTGAAAATGCATCAAAAACACATGAAGAGCCAAGTGAGGTGGAAAATGCCTGTAATCCCAATAGCTTGGGAGGCTGAAACAAGAGAATCTGAGTTCAAAGCCAGCCTCAGCAAAAGTGAGGTTCTAAGCAACTCAGTGAGACCCTGTCTCTAAATAAAATACAAAATAGGGCTGGGGATGTGGCTCAGCGGTCAAGTACCCCTGAGTTCAATTCCTGGTACCCCCTCCTCTCAAAAAGAAACACATGAAGAAATATGTTTTTTTTAACTTTTTGAAAAACTTTTTAATTAGTCATATATGACAGCAGAATTCATTTGATTCATTATACACAATTGCAGCACAACTTTACATTTCTCTGGTTGCACCCGATGCAGCGTCATACCATATGTGCAGTCATACATGTACCTAGGGCAATGATGTCCATCTCATTCCACCATCTTCCCTGCCCCCATTCCCCCTCACCATGAAGAAGTGTTTTGAGGCTTATCTGTTATTTTTGTTTATTGCACCCTTGTCATAGCTCATCTATGTGCCATCAATCTGTCACTCTGGCTTTAAGCAAGGACAAACTAAGAAATGAAATAAAAGTTGTTTCATCATTTTCTGAGAAAAATTTTAATCATAATCTAATCTGACTCAGATAATCCTGAGTCAAATTCATGGAGAATTGGTGACTACTTTTGGGTCTGAGTAAAGATCATGTGGTTATGAAACTCTGGCCCACCTGGGTATAGAAATGTCTGGTTTTTAGGTGAACTCTAAATACGGCTCGCTGCTTCACTCGTTTTCTTTGAAAAATTTCCACCAGCTTAGGAATAAATGCAGAAAAGGGTCATTATCGAGAAATCTAAGAGAGGAGAGATGGACCCAAAACAAAAGACAAAGCAACCCACATTGAGGCAAAAGATCTAGGACAATAATGTAAGGCTCCTCAGAAGAGCTAGAGGAGGAGGTTTGAGGGTCAAGGACAGGAAAGAATGGAAATGCCGCAGGCCTGAAGAGGCCCTGTGGAGCCATGAGTCCACTTGGAGGTTCTCCGTCTGATACTCATAAATTAACTTCTGGGGTGGAAAGACCAAAAGAGAATTTGTCTAGGGAATTCCAGCAGCTCTCCTCCCACTAGGAAGACCAGGTTCCAGGAACCAAATGATGCAGAGGGACAATACTCACCAGTAAACCCGTCAACAAAGGGGACACAAGTCATGGACAAGAATGTAGTCTTTCACCTGAGTGAAAAGATAATTGGACGGAGAATATTAGAGCTGGAAGAGATCTCAAACGAGATGCCTTCAGCCCAAATGGGGAAAATCCCTTGCCCAAGGTCACAAAGATAAGACTACAAGTCCAGCTTAGAACTCTGATTCACTGCCTCCAACTCTCTGGTTCTTGGCAGGATGATCACACAGCTGCTGCCATTCCCTCGCATTTGTTTTCCAGGAGACAGACCGTAAGTCCTGAAGGTGGGCCATTTCTGATCAAAGATTTATTAAACATATTATAAAAAGGAATAGTTTTTCTTGTTGGTTTCACCTTCTATTCTACTAGATAGTAGTTGGTAGGTTTTTTGTTTTGTTTTTTACTGGGGATTGAACCCAGGGGTGATTAACCACTGAGCCACATCCCCAGCCCTATTTTGTATTTCCTTTCAACACAGGGTCTTATAAGCTGTTTAGATGGCTTTTGCTGAAGCTGGCTTTGAACTCTTGATCCTCCTCCCTCCACATCCCTAGCCACTGGGATTACAGGCATGCGCCACCACACCTGGCCTGGTTGGTAGTTTTGATGATTCCTTAAAGCATTTACAATTATTCTGAGCTTTCATGTGTATGGGTGCATGGATGAGTGGGTGTTCATGTTCATGAGTCTGCATGTATGTGTGTGTTGGGGGTAAATACTAATCACGGCCTAGGAAGCCATGTTGTCACCAGTGCTGAGACAAGAATGACTTCAAGGAACTTGATAATAAAGGAGATGATACTGGAAACCAGCCACTTCCTTGTCTTTGACCTTTAGATGGCATCAGAGCAGAGTGACCTTGGTTGTAAAGTCAAATTGTGTACTCATAACACACTTGGAGAAATCCACCTTCTCGGTGTGCATGCAACCTGTCCTAGAAACCAACCAGCTTGTCTGTGTGGGGTGGCCCTCCACTTTGTCCTGGCCTGCTGTCACTGAGCAGCATGTGAATAATAAGATATCCAGACCCTCTCCATTGAGTCCTCTGTGCTCTTTCTTGGGGACAGAAAACAGTACACTGGGGCTCTTGCAGCCCTGGGGTTGAACAGTGTGTTAGGCCTAAAGGAGGATTTAAAATGCCCATCAGTAATCTGACACCAAAAACTCAGGCAACAAAATTTAAAAATATAGATAAACAGGATCACATCAAAATTAAGGACCTCTCCATAGAAGGGCGCCATCAACAAGTGAAAAGGCAACTTGTGGAATGGGAGAAAAATGCAAATTATCTGTCTAATGAAAGCTTAATACTCAGAATGCATAAAGAACTCCTATCTTTCACATATTAAAAGAGCGAAATAACCTAGTTAAAAAATGGGCCAAGGTCTCAAATGGATGTTTCTCCAAAGAATATATACAAACGACAACTAGTGTATGAAAAGATGCTCAAAATCACTAATAACTACAGGATGCAAATCCAAACCACAGTGTGATATTATTTCACATCATCAGAATTGCTAGTATTAAAAGTAAATAAAAAATAATGAATGTTAGTGAGGATGCAGAGCAATCGGGGCTTATGTGTATAGTTGGTAGAAAGGTGAGAGGTTGCAGCCAGGAAAACACGGAAGACCTTCAAAAAACTAAACAGTGCACTGTATAACTTAGCAACTTCACTTCTGCTTATATTGACTAAAGGCGGGGTCTCAGAGAGACATTGGTACCTCATGTTCATGGCAGCATGATTATCAATAGCCAGGAGGCAAAACAACTCAAAGATCCATTGGTGAATTAATGTATAAACACAACGTGGCAGACACATGCAAAGGTAAGTCATTCAGCCTTCCCAAGGGAGGCGACCACGTGGGTGAACCGTGATGATGTTCCACCAGGTGAAATAAACCTGTCAGGAGAGCACAGATGCTGCATGCTTTTATTTATATTAGGTAACAATGGAGTCCTGCTGCCAGAAACAAAAAGAGGTGGTTGTTGCAGAAAGGTATCAGGGAAGGGAAATGGGGAGTTTTTGAAAAATAGATACAATGTCAGGCTGGGAGCAGGATGGGAGAGAGGAGGAAGCTGAGGCAGGAATCGACACCCAGGGCACGCCTCCCGTGCTTCCTGCCAGGTCCTCCAATACACTGTCCTCATCTACATCTAACAGCAGTCCTGTACCATAGGCATTTTGCCACCACTTCCAAAATAAGATATTTGGGACTCGTATCTGTTAAGATATTTCCAAACACGATCACTTTCAAAATGATAGTCGGGCACAGTGGCGCAGGCTTGGAGTCTCAGCCACTTAAGAGGCCGAGGCAGGAGGATGGCCAACTTCAAAGTCCACCTGGGCAATTGAGCGAGATCCTGTCTCAAAAATAAAAAAATAAAGTAAAAAGGGCTGGGGATGTAGCTCCATGGTAAAGAACCCATGGGTTTAATCCCCAGTACCACCTAAAACACAGAAAGACAGACAGACAGATAGACAGAAGGAAAGAAGGAAGGAAGGAAGGCAGGAAGGAAGGAAGGGAGGAAGGGAGGGGCAGGAGTAGGATTTAAACTTAGGTCAATCTGACTTTTTCCATAGTTTACAAGAAAAACTTTTTCCCAGACTTTACACCTGTACTTCAAAAATTATACCTTAAACACACCAGGAAGATCAGGAGGCCATTAGGTTGGAGGATGGCTATGATAGAACTAACTGAGGAAGTAAGGGGAGGCAGGATTGGTGACCCTCTAAACATGTCACATCCTACCCTCCAGAACCTAGGGATAGGCTTTGTCACGTGGAAAAGCAGGACCAGTTGCACACGTGATGAAGGGTGCAATACAATCAACCTTAGCAGAGAGTGTCAGGAATTCTCTCCTGGGCCCCAGGTAGTCAGGAGCCAATGTCAGAGTGATGTGAGATGAGAAAGGCTGGACTGGTGCAGAGATGGGGAAAAAAATAAAAACTGAAAAAGTGACTTCCCTTCCCTCTCTGTCACCCTAACCCCTCTGACGGCACATGTGCGTGTGTCAGGGTGAGGGCTCCCCACACACCAAGGAATTCTCTAGCAGCTTTCCTAAGGGTGGTGTCCTCTAATCTGACTCAGTTCTGACACACTCTGAGACAGCCTTAGAACCCCCAGGTTGCAGTCTTGGGCCCCAGGACAGAGTCCCCCACTTTAGATGCTAGTAGAACATAGTAGATGGTCACCTGTGCCTCTAATGGACCAACCATAAATCAGTGTTTCAATCACCCCCTTTTTGGGTTTCATTAACTCACTAGAAAAGCTCACTGTACTTAACAGGGTTCTTATGATAACATTGTGATTATCTGTGTTACACATCAGATAAGGCCACACTTTGTTTCCATCTAGTGGCTTGTTATATTTAAAAAGGGCCTGAAAAAGGACATAGAAGGGCAGCCAGATGAAGAGATGCATGGGGTGAGGTACGGCAGAGTCCTGACTGTGGGTCTTCTGTCCTTGTATTGCTGGGCACACCACCCTCCCAGCACGTGGATGTGTTCATAAACTCAGAAGTTCTCCAAACCCCATGGTTCCCATAGTTCAGGGTCGTTTATGGAGGCTTCATTACAAAGACACTTATTCATTTAATTCCCAGCCCCTCCACCCTCTGGGGAGAATGTGAGAGGGATAGAAGCTACAATCTTCTAATCATGGCCAGATCCTTCTGATGACCACCCCCTGCAGGAGGCTGCAGAATCACTTCATAGAGCAAAAGACGCTCCTGCCACCCAGGAGAGCCAAGGGATTGGGGAGCTCAGTGTCCAGTGCTCCCAAAAGATTCTACTTGCCTTTGTCACTCAAGACATTGCAGGGATTTTAGGGGCTCTGTGCCATGATGGAGGCAGAGAATAATACACGTGTTTTGGTTATTCCACAAGTAGTCATTTAAAAAAAATTTTTTTTAGTTGTAGACAGACACAATACCTTTATTTTATTTATTTGTTTTTATGTGGTGCTGAGGATCGAACCCAGTTCCTCTCACATGCAAAGCAAATACTCTACCAACTAAGCTACAGCCTCAGCCCACAACTAGTTATTATTAACTTTGAAAATGGAAGGGGCCACCAGCCAAGGAATGTGTGCCTCTTCAGAAGCTGGAAAAGGTAAAGGATGAATTCTTCCCAAAAGCCCTCAGAAAGTAACACACCCCTGCTGACGACACCTTGATCTTAGCCCAGTGAGGCCCACATGAGATTTCTGGTCTTCAAATCCATAGGAAATAAATTTGTGTTGTTTGAAGCCATTAAACTTCTTGTAATTTGTTTTAATGGCCATAGTTACTGTATGAACTAACCAAGTAACTTTTCATTTTCCTTTCTTAACTTACCTTTTTCTTTAAGTTAAATTGTTTTTGTGTATTTTTTTAATGAAGTATTAAGGATACCACCAAACCTGGCAACGTTTGGATTGTTTTGTTTCTTTCTTTCGTAATTGGTCTTCTGCCAAAAGAAATATGTATCAGAACTAAAAGACTCACCTGGATCTGGAGCACATTTGAGCATTTTTTATGAAAGGTGAGAACTAGGTCTCACAAAAGCCAGAATTATGCCTCTAAGATTCACTCACAACTGCTGTTCCTGGTTGTGAGCATTAGGAAGAGAACCATGAGGTCCCTGGAGAAAGAGGCCGATGAAGACGTCACTGTTCTTCGTGATTGATGAGGAGCATCATGATTGATGGGGAGCACCCTGTTTGCCTCCAGGCTTCCAGAGGGATCAGGGAGGATCTTCTGGGTGCTGGGCATGTGGTAGCCCCTTTGGCTCTCATAATAACCCTTAATAGGGTTCCTATGATAACATTGTGATTATCTGTGTAACACACCAGGAAAATTAAAGCAGTTACTGACTTAACAAAGCTCCACTTTCTACTGGGTGACAGAGCCAGGATTTAAACCATGGACTGTGAGACTTCAAATACTATGCACTCCCTCCAAACACATAATGTTCTTTAACTTCTTTTTATTGAGACTTGGGCCATTCTGAGAACCTAGTATGAGCAGTAGTATCCTTTCCCAGAAAAATGGGCACATAACCACAAACACAGAGATATGGCAATCTGCACACACGTCTTCATGCAACCCTCAGAGTGCTCATTGGCTCCACAAAGTTATGTACCCGTGACAAACCACATGTGCATGCCATCTCCAGTGGATTGCAGGCAGCATGCCAGGGTGGTTAGGCTAATGTCCACGTGCCAATTCCCTGATCTACTGTTGACTGTATGTGAGACCTTGAGAAATTCCTGAACTTCTTTGTGGCCAATTTTTCTCATTTATAAAGCAGGGACAATAAGAGAATAGACTTTCTGGGGTTATGGTAGGGATCAAAAAAATGATATAATAAAAGCTTTTAGGAGAATAAATGTTCAGTATTAAGTACTTAATAAATGTTTTCTATTATGACTAATGTTGATTTATGAACTACTGACTTGGGTAATACTTTTTCAAGGATGACTTTGATATGACATCAGGGAAAGTTCAAAGCATCCATAATTACAATACATGGAGAAGAAAGATCCATTTTTTGGATAAGGCATCTACAGTCCTTATAGATATTGATTCTGTGACTAACAGGGTCAGTGGAGGCTAAGAAATGCATGCATTTTTGCTATCAAGTATTTCCATGACACTCATCTCCAGAGAACAGGAATCTGAGAGAGATTAGACAGAACATCAGAAGCAGGTGACTTACGACTTGAGGGGAAAAACATTTCAGAATACCCAGCAATTAATGATGAAAGAACATTGCTATGGAGCCCCTTTGGGATAAAATTGGAAGCCTTCACAAAGCTCATGATGCGCTTCTCTTTATAAGAAAAAAAGTAGAAAGGAAAAACTGGTGACACTTTGATCAGCTGGGAAAAAGAACAGTTTAGCTGTCATCATACTGTGTAAACACATCTAGCTTCTTCAATATGAACACAATACCAAGTGTCCATCATGGCTAATGGATTTATAAGTGACTGTGGTGATGAGGGAAAACCTGGAGATAAAGGAAGCCTATATAGTGTCAGTTTACCATTCTTCAGCAGTTTACCTAAAGCATCCAGACATAGCTTCCACATGTAAAAAATATATATATATATATATATATATTCAGCCTTCTTGGACATATTGATTGATTACTCCAACCAAGAGTTGCTAGAATATATTTTCCCTTGATTATTCCAGAAGTTTTCATATTTTCCATTTTCTTTCATTCTATATCTTTCTCATTGTTTCATTTTCTTCATTTATCCAAGCAAACTCAGAAAACATGTGTCCTTATTTAAGACATCATCCCAGACAGTATCCCAAGGGCAGACAGAGGATACAGGGATGTCCACTTGATATGTCCACTGAAGGAAGAGTCACATCTCCTGAAGTTTTAAGTCATTTTAAAAATTCAAGAATTGACTCATAATGATTCCAGAAGGACTTTAATCCAGCTCTTTATGAGGACAACTGAAGTATTTCTTAGAAATGATTTCAGCCACACTCACCTGTTCACTCGTATTGTTTACTCTGTGCCAAAGACAGCCATGTGCCAAGCCCCTGGCTCTCTCTCTATATAAGATAATACACCTTTCTGCCTTTAAGAGGTGCACAGTTTGGTTTCATAATTAGCAAAGTAAAGCTATGTTGGGGTTACCAGCACCCCAGCAGAGCAGATTCCTACTTGAAGGTGTGAACCTGCTAGGAAAATAAAAAGTCTGAAAATAATCAATAGGGAACAAAAGACAACAGGCAGAAAATAGTTTTCAAAGCAGGGGCCGGGTGGGTCTTCCAGCCCTGGTAGGGACTGGAACTGAACAAGGAAAAAGGCCCAGATTCTTTATTTCAGGGGAAATAAATCAAAAGTTTTCAGTGTGGCAGGATTCTTGAGGAAAACAGGATAAAGTTGGGGAAATCCCTGGGGGCTGCCTTTGAACCTAGGCTGTGAGCTCAGGGGGGATGTCAGCTTTCATCTGAGCCATCTGCAACCTGTGGGTTCACAACAGATTTTTCTCAGAAAAGCAACCCCCTGCCTTGTGATGGCTCAAAGATACCCAAAATTCATACATGAGCTCCAATAAAACTAGAATATGAATCTAGGATTTCTGAGTTAAATTGAGGAACACTTAGAACTGAACAAATATGAATGTAGTATTCATTGCGGAGAACTTTTGGGAAAGACTCTGTAGCATCCTTTCAAAGATCGTTGTTAAACTGTCTCAACACCAAGGCATCATGAGCATTCACAAGACTCTTCTTCTTGTCCAGAACATTTGAACAGCATGTTTCCTAACTGGAAGATCTCACATAGCTGGCATAACCCAACTGCTTTGCCACTCGTACTGTATAAAGTCATGTATCAACGAATAATCCAGCAACTAAAAATGATTTAAAATAATTGAAAGATGAATGTAGTTCATCTCAAAAAAAAAATCAGTGGAAGAAGTTTCAAAGGGGTTAGTTGAATTCACAGAAGCAGCAAACTTTTTAAAAAATTCCCTTTTCTCACATCACTTTTTTTTCTTTTTTTGCAATTTACACAGTTGTCTCAGACCTCTTCTATTTATCCCACTGAATGTGTCCCCCCAAATCCTTCCTTCTCCCCAGCCTATAACAGCCTCCTCTCTAGGCTCACCATCACTATCCCTGACTCTGGCCTCTTTTGCTTTCGGTCCTGGTTCTTATATAAATAAAGGAGAGCCCAGAACTGAACTCACAAGCCATTTGTCTCCCTCCTTTGGGAGAAGTGGGTGAGACATGGCGAATGCTTATGATATAATGGCACCCCTTTTATCCTCTTCACACATGGACTTTTAAAATGGAGTTCATGTTGCAAACAGTATTTCAGAAAGATGTTCAAAGGACAAATCTGCTTCTTCATTCACAGGAGAAATGATGGTGCTGAGTCACTAAGAATGTAGCCGTTAAGCCTGGATGGTCAGTGCATTCATTGTGAGTTTATCTCCTTAGTAGCAGCTGGAACTTCCACGGAAAATACAGGTTTATGGAGCTTATGATATTCCAACCCTGTGTACTGGCAAGGCAGCTAAAGGGCAGATGGAGGGTCATAGTCAAAGAGCAAAGTTTAGAGTGGTTGGGACTGAAAATAGATTGTTTTAATAATCATAATGCTTAGCCAGGCTGCTCACTAGTGAGAAAAGAGAATTTGACAAAGCACAGACAATACAACTGTGAGAGGAACACACTGACCAAAGTTTCTCCCTCACCAAGTCGAAGTCGCTGCATTACCACATAAGGTATTTAAAAGGTATTTAAGGACTTATTTTGATATCTATGGCAGGACAAAAACTCTTCCTTTTCTCAAGAAGAAAACCATGATTTTATTCCTCCTTTTGTATGTTGTGTGGAAAGTAGGAATGCTATAAATTGGTAAGGATTTCGGCAACTTTAATTCTTCCAAACAAAATAAAATAGTATTCGCCTTCTATGCAAGCCTTATTTATATATTAAAAATGTCTTTCTAACTATTTTATTCACTTTTGATAATTCACTTATCAAATGTTTGCCATGTTCCAAGCACTGTTTGAAAGAATTGTGATGTCATAGTCATGAAAAACAGATATGATTCATTTTGTATTGAAAAATTTTGTGTCTACATTTTATATTATTTCCTTAGGTTAGAATTTTAAATGTGACATTCCTATCCATTAAGTATATGAACATACATGGGAATTTATTCTTCCCCCAAAAGTTTAGATTTATTTAGATCCCTTAGAGGATTCATTGTTCTGGCTGGATGGTATTTTGGGTTGCATTTCATCTATGGCTTGAAGTACTCAAAAAAGTTCCAGGCAGGAAGAAGGTAGGGGGAAGCTTACAGGGATGTCCTGGTGGGCCATGTTTGGAATGGGTTGTTTATGACTGAAAGTGAAAGGATTTATTTAGAAATGTAGCATCAATGTGGACGTATCATCTAATTTTCAAACCCCTGAGATGGCTGTGCTTTACCCGTCACATGCCTCGTCCCCTAAGAAGTGCAGTGGTGTACCGTGAGATTCCCCTCCCATACCCAGAGGTGTTTGAAGAACATCCTCTTACTGCTGTGGTAACTGGAGGACAAGCCTGTGGCCGCAGTAGCTCAACTCCAAAGGGCATCTTCCAAGGAGCTTTTTAGACATTAAAAAATGGAGGAGCATCTTCAACACCTAGCAGAGGCCTAATGCTTCACCATTTGGCAGTATTCAGTTGTCTGCATGCTGTCCTGAGCGTTCAGGACTCTGGAGATGAAACGATGTTAATGGGATATGCTCATTCAGACCTGGATCTCAGCCTAGACCACCGAGACATCCTCCAACAACTGCTAAATTGCCCCCTTGAAAAATCAATAAAATATTTCCATTCTGATGCATATGAAAGTAATCCTGCTATTAATTACGTCTTAATATATTTACTGATTCTACAATCAGTGTTGGACAAATCTCTGGAAACTGCTTAGAAATATGGAAATTAACTGAGGGGGCTGCCAGGGCAGAGATGTATGTCTCATCCCATACTGCAATTCAGGTTTCCTGGGAAATAGACAGCGAGTCACTGATTTGTGTATAGGAAATACACAATGCAGTGCTTTAAGGTGAACAGCAGGACCAAGCAGAGAGGCAAGACGTAAGAGGTCCAGTCAGAACACAGTACTCGACTGATTTTTTACAGAACTCAGCAGCTGGTGGCCCCTCCTCCTGCCCAAAGAATAATTGTCCTCATACTCCATATTAACCAGGCCTTGGGTGTGGGATATACTTTTCTCTACTATAAAATATAATACTCCATATTAACCAGTCCTTGGGAGTGGGCTATACAAAGGAAGGAGGCTGACCGTGGACACACTGGTTCTCTTCAGCTGACGGAAGTGCTCAGAGGGAGGCTGAGCTGAGAGAGGTTAGCAGTCTTGCATTCCTAGTAGTCAGGGGAATGGGCACTTTGATTCTGAAGGGAATATTTGGATGACACACCACCGCATCAATGGCATCCCCTAAAAAAGAGAAGGTCGAAGGTTTGTTTACTTTAGTCTTTCTGTGCTTTACTCTTTTCTGTGCTGTAGGACAATTGGTTCTCCCTTTTACAGCTAGATTTGAACCTATGGCATTTAAGATATGACTTTTTAATTAAAACGAAACACTGAAAATATCCACTGTAATTGCCCAGGGTGTTATAATCCCATTGTTGGTACCCATAACTGTTACCATTGTGAATATCAGGTCTTATAAAGGCATTCTATCGTCCAAAGTAATGCAATGCAATTAAAAGATACAAGAACCAGGTCAAGGTTTAAATCCCATCTCTGCCCCTTGCGAGCTCTGTGACATCACCAATTCATTCAACCACTACAAATCTTACTTTTCTATAAAATAGAATTACAATCACAAATTTAATAGTTCACATAAGGATTTCATCAGATAACCTATCTGTGACCTGCATGAAATATATCTGACTTTGGAGAATTAGTAACAGAAACAAAAAATAATTATAATAGCAACCACCATTACCATGTAGATCTAGGTGCCTTATATGGTGATAAGAACTTCACATTGATTATCTGTATAATCTTTTCATGCAAATGATATCATAGTTATTTTGTGCTTATGTGGCAGGGGCGGTATTCAAAATATTTAACAAATGGTAGAACTTAGGTACAGATGAATCAGAATGGGGACAACAGAAACATTTCTTGGGGATGGTTGCTTTATTATACCCATTTTACAGATGGGGATACAGAAGAATAGGAATGTGAACTAGCTTGCTTAAGGACATAAGCCTGTAGGTAGCAGAGACAGAATTTAATTGCAGGTACTCTCACTTCACAGACTGTAGAAGAGTTTTGAATAGTACTTTCCAATCTCAAGAGCTGCATGGGGTTGCTTTGAACCTTCCACTTTACTACTTTGGCCTTTAGAGCTATTTTCTTACTAACAACCTAGACCTTGCACCAAATAGAGTTGCCAGGGTTTATTGGACTGAAAGCTAATGTTGTGAGCTATTCTGAGCCAGTGATGATTGTAATTATAAAGGATAATAGCAGTTATTAAGAGTGATTTTGGTAAAAAGCAAGCTTAAAAAGGGAATTTATTTAAATAGTTCAATCAGGAGCGACATTACAATGGAGCCCTAGGAGAACGACTCTGAGAAGGTCTTCAAAAGTGGAAGGGTGACATGCATGACAAAGAAGCCCTAAATGAAGAAATGACAGGAAGTGCCATAACCTTGTCAGCTCTGCCTCACGCAGCCCCTGGACAACGGTGGGAAAGGGGAGCGGACACAGAAGGCCCTTCCTGGAGTCACAGCAGGTTGATGGAGAGGCAGGAAGCAAAACAGATCATGATGGCAGAGACATTGGTCAGCATAGAAATGAAGCACAATGTATTTGATTTTGTATGAAACAAACATGAAAAGAATTTCTAGCAGAGAATTCCACAAACACCATAGCTATTGTCTCTACAGTTACTCTAAGAGGTGTGTGCCAACTATTAACTTCTAGGGTAGAGTCACGCACTCGTGTGTGTGTGTGTGTGTGTGTGTGTGTGTGTGAGAGAGAGAGAGACACACACAGAGAGCTAGAGACAGAGACAGAGCAAATATCCATATAGGGGTTTTGTGATGATTGTGATGAAAAATGTGTGCAAGTACTGGTAAATTTGCTCAGACACACTCATACACATGTCTCAATAAGTCACACGTGAAAAGATGAAGAGAGACCCACATTTTTGAGGCCCGCACTATCAATTCTCATTCTCTGCCTAAATGTGGATCCACCTCTTTCTTCTCTGGGTCCCATCCAAGCCCTTCCGTCCTTTCCTCACCTGCTCTACCCTTGGTTACTTCTGCCTCTGGCCTTCCACATGTCACGTGTGGTCACCTGTCCACGCCTTCTCTCTCCCGTTATTATCTCAAGCAAATTTGATCTCACCTGCAGTACCTGGGTGCTGGCTGAACTCAGGATTCTGATTGACCCTTCTTATTCTTTGCCCAAGCAGACAACCCTATCCCTCTCCTGTTGTCACCTTGTGCCCATATGAGCTGCCAGGCACACTCACACACGACAATGACAGCAAATCAGAGACACTCAGTACTATTCATGGCAAGTACCCATAAATTCAATCCCATTTTTACCATCTACTCAATAACCTGTATTAAAGCCAACTGATTACATTCTACCTACCTGTAGTCAGAGACTAGTGGGAAAGAGTTCAAAAAATTTATTTAATAAATTTGTGGCCAATGGAAACCGACAGGGGATTGTGTCCTGCCTGGGGCTGGAAACAGGAGCCTTTACCACTCCTAGGGCTGAAAAGACACGGGGAGAGACTGGTACCTGCAACTCCGAGAGGGTATCTGTGTCCCTAAGTATAGGGACAGAGTCAACCCACAGCCAATGGAAAAACATCCCAACCTCACCTTATCCCTCTCTCTCTCTTGTTTGTGCTTCCCATTTGTTGAATCAAGTGTGAACCACAGGGCAAGGGATTCCCCTGACACCACCCTCACAGGCCAGTTTCTTAGAGAACAACGCAGAGTAGATAAGCAGGGGAGTGGGCTTGGGGAGGTGAACGTAAGACTCTAGCACTCTTACCATGGGCCAGATCTGGGATATGTGGTAAAAACCCAAGACCTGTGAGTCAATCTCCATCTTCAGGGAGCTTACAGCCTCCATATGGGAGGTGGGCATGTTCCCCACCACCCAGCATGCACAGAAGAGAGGTCAGAGGTGGTTACCTTGGAAACACAGGGACCCCTCCATGGGACAGCAGTTAGCACTGGCATTAGTGAATGGTGAAATGCCAGGGCTGAGTGGTCTTCAGTGCTGTGTGGAATTCACCAAGAAAATGGGGTTTCTAGAACAGGAAAGAGGGCCCAGATCCCTGGCTAGGACCTGGAAATGGACTGATCAGAGTTTACCAATAAAGTCACAAACCATGGGTCTAAGTCACAGGGTGCTGAACTGTGAAGATACTACTACTACTACTAATAATAACAACACAATGAATGCCATCAAAGCTAATTTTAAAATAATATAGGTCATCCAGATGTATCTCTTGAATCCCTGAGTGAACACAATGTTTCCTTGGTAGACAGGGTTCCAGCAATTCCTCTGATAAGAAGGGCTTGTGTTTGAGAATATCTGCCTGCTGCTCTGTATGCAATGTACTATTTGATGTTTCCTTTTCCTTTAGAGTCGTATGAACATCTCTGTTGTCTTCCTGCACTGATTGGCGCTACAGAGAACTTTGAGGTAAATCAGATTCACCTCATTATCAGCAGCTCTCTCTTTATGTCTGAATGCCTAGCAGGTCTGTCTCACATAAGTCATTATTTTCTGGGAACATATTGTACTATTTTGTTCTGAATATTCAATTCTTCCTTTATTTCAAATTCTCTATTTCAAGTACACAAATTATTCTAGAGTTCCATGTCTTTGTCTGCCCTATCTATTGTCAAATCTCCAGGAAACTGTCCCTTTTTTTAATTGACAATCAACATGATATCTCAAAGCTTTTGGCCACTGATTTCAATTCTCTGCTATATCTTATTTTTTTCTAATTTGTATTTTATTTCCATAATGGCATTGCTTTGTTGCTTATCCTCTGTCATATAATTGTCTCATCTTTGAACTCCTAATTATTAACTCCATATTATAAAACCCATAATATTGTCATATTGTGTGTGTGTGTGAGAGTGAGAGAGAGAGATTATGTGTATGTGATATCTATAGATTTAGGTAGTTCTTCCTTCCCTTAGTTTATATTTATTGCCAGACTGAATTCATCTGTCTTTTTCATACCAAGGTCATTTCTTAGGTGTTCATTTGGGTGTGTATTTAGCTATAGCACTAAAGTTCATGTCACTTGGTTGATCATTTTCCTCCAAGTCTCTTATGGTCAGCCCCAGCCTCCCACTGAGTCCCTAAACTATCTGGAATCTATTTTCCTCTCACAGATATGTTCTAAGGCCAGGTCATTCCATGGGAGGGAGAGGACTTGGGAACAGCATCCTTGATGAAATGGTACTTTCTCTTCTGAAATAATTTTTAAATGCCCTGTATCACCATTTTATATCCCAAAGCTAAAAGTATGTGTCTTTTATACAGGAGTGGATAAGCTTAAGTGTTGCTCATTGTCTCAGTGTAAAATGGATCTCTGGGAAATCACTGTAGAAGCCAATGCAGTGTGTGTGTGTGGGGGGGTGTGTGAGTGTGTGTGTGTGTGTGTGTGTGTGTGTGTGTGTGTAGAAAGAGAGAGAGAATGCAAACATTGTACACTTCTGCTGAGTTTTTGATATTTTCAAACATAAGTAAAAATTTCTTTTTAATCCTAGGGATTTGAAAAATTTCATGTCCTTTTGCTATAGTTTGAATGTTGAATGTCCCCCCACAAAGCCCATGTATTTAAAGGCTTGGTCCCCAAGGGGGCATTATTGAGAAGCAGGGAACCTAGGAGGTAGGGTCCAGAGGTAGATATTGAGGTCACTGGGGACATTCCCTGTAAGGGGATAATTGGACTCAAGTGTCTTCCTCTTCCTTTTCCTCTTCCAATTCCTTGCCACGATTTGAGTGGTCTATTCTACCACTTGCTCCTTCCATGATGCAGTTTTCCCCTGCCAGAAGCCTAAAAGAGTGGATCGACTGATCATGGACTGGAAATGCAAACTTGTAAGTAAAAAAAAAAAAACCTTTTCTCTTTATCAGTTTTTTTTTTTATCTCAGGTATTTTTCTATAGCAACAGAAAGCGAACACACCTGGATCTATTAATAACCTCAGTTATATATAAAACTTCCAACAGTTTTGACTTTTTTCTTTGTACTAGGATCAAGAGTAGAAGCTGACAAGAATATTCAGTGCTTTTTGTGGGCCTAACAACATAGATTTTTGCTTATGTGCCACTGTGGATATTTTTGCTGATACTTGATCTTATAGTTATGTTACTCAAAATTTATTATTCAGTGTGTCAGTTAAGAAAAAAAAATGTGTGACCCTAATTAGCTCTGCCATCTTACCTTGATATTCCAGAGCTGAATTCCACGTTCACTTGCAGCAACATCTTAGCTCTGGTTGTTGGCAATATGTCCCTCTTTCATCTGTTTGATATTGAGTCTCGATATCATCATCACCATCATCATTGCCATCATCACCATTAAATTGTATGCACATTTTAAGTCAAACTTGCCTCAAATAGCTAGGAATATGGAACTATTGATTGTAGGAGGCAAAAACAAAACAAAACTGTAGTTAGGACCCTTTGGTTTTCAGTTGAAAAAAAAATGGAGCAGAGGTTAACTGACAGTTACATTCACATACCTGATTATTTTCTGAGTCCTAGATTATGAATGAAGTAAACATGGTATCAAAGAAAAAGAACAACTTTGGATCAAGAGAGACTTAGCTTGGAATCCCAGCTCTGCCATTCACAAATTATGTGAACTTAACTTATTTCATCTCTATTTGCTTCATTTTTTTCCATGTGTGGAATCCTCACAGGTTTTGACAAAGATCTGGGATGATGAATACAAAGTGTTTAGCACTATGTCTCTTACATGGTAGGAACATAGTAAATGGTTGTAAACATTATTACTAAGCAGACATACAGAACTAATTAGATGGTTGCATCAATTAGCTATTGTGAGAAAAAAAAAAAAAAAAAAAACGCCCTAGACAACCACTTACTATTTTTCTTGAGTGTGTGGATCAATGAGGGCTTGGCTGATGCAAGCTGGGCTCAGTTAGTCTGATCTGCTGGTCTTGGCTGGGCTCATTACCTGTGCGTAACCTGCTGAGGTTTGGTTCACCTTGGCTGGGCTCAGTTGAGATGCTCTGTTCTTCTTGGTTGGGCTCACTCACGTATGGATAGCCCACTGTGGGTTGATGATCATTCCTGCCTTCAACTAAGGATGATATGTACAATTAAGGCATATTAGTCAGAAAAATAATTAAATAAAAAAACACATTCCATTTTAAGACTAAGTAAGGTCTGGAATGCTACAAAAATGGGGAAGAAAATGGGTTTTAAAGTCAGACAAAGAATTAAGCTATAGTTTAATTCTTTCTATAACTACTAGAAGAAATGTTCTTCTAGTTTTCTCTTGCTTCCTGTCCTGACCTAGTTATATCCTCTTGGAATATATCACAGCTTCAAGAAATCACAGGCACAGATTATTTAGTGCCCAACACCCTAAAGTCATTGTACCCACCTTAATGAAGATGCTGTGACTACTAGAAGAAAAGCTATTATTTCTGTGACTATCAGAAGAAAACTCTTCTAATGTGAAATACAGAGGAAATCCCTTGCCATTCAAAATGGCAAGGCTTAGAAAATTTTTTGCAAGTTGTCTGGCAAATGATAGTTTTATGATAGTTGGTAGATATTATTGGTTTATTTTCTACTTTTAACCTCTGGTACTTAAGACAACATCAAGGCATATAAACTATTATCTTAAAAATGTAAAAACTGCTTCTGCTCTAAGTTGAGCAAGTTCTTATTTATTTTAAATTAAAAAAAGTAGATGCTAATGCTTTAATTTGTGGCAGTATTCATGTTTGCATTTAACAGAGGCAAACAGTTTTACCTGTTTTCCCATGTTAAATGCAAACATGAATACTGACACAAATTAAATCATATTTAATGGAAAATTCTGCCGGAGCCCGGCTGGCTGGGCAAAATAACTGGGGGATGACGAAGAACTTGTGTTCGTTGATACAGCAGGAGTAGGAGCCGTTTATTGTAGGACAGGAGAAGTATTTATACATTCCACACAGCTTATCTAGTTAGCATAAACTAGATACATCAGTCAACCAATAAGGAATCTCCACACTTAATGGCTCGCTTTTGTTACTTCTCAAACCACTCCCTCTGGCATTTTGCCAGGCACCATCCAGACTTGTTTATGAACTCTAACATTCCCCTGGCAAAATGCCAGGTGTTATTTTGACTTGTTTACAGACTCTAACAAAATTCAGCTTGATTTATCTGCCAATTAGTGACTTTGGAGGGACATGTGAATGACATGTTCATAGCAGTATTTGATTGTGATAAAGCAAATCAAATTTGCAGAAAGATGACTAGAAAGCCGGATGCCAGGCAGGTCTGTTCTATTCATGAGGATTCACTGAGAACTAGCTGCATGCACTCTGCATAATGTGGAGGACAAAACCAAAGAACAGCAAGGGGTAAATAGAAAGATGAGATGACTGTTTGGAAAACAACATTAATCAGGAGAGAAAGTTGGCATTCTTGTGGATCTACAAGTAGCATAGCTAAGTTCTTTTTGGGATCCTATAATTGAGAGTTACCTAGAAGTTCCCTTCCGTAATTCAAAAAATGTTTCTTGAGGGTCTTCTACATGCTCACCTTTGGAAATATAAGATAAACTGGACATAATTCCTGATCTCAACTAACTTAATGTAGAGGTGGTTTCAATCATGGATCAATGGGTGGAGTAGGCTGTGATGACTCTTATATTGAAAATAGCAACAAAGAGTTATGGGCACACAGAAAATAAGTTAAAAAACCAATGGGTGCTGATCAAGATTTTGACAACTTTGGAGGTGAGGGTTAAGTTATAATTAATTAAATTAATGATATTTCTGGCTATCCCAAGAGGTGAGGGGAGAGAAGAATTGCAGAACATCAGTAGCAGGAAGCTCTCATGTTTAGAGTGCACTAGGATATTTGGCTCTGCAGTTATCGAAACCATTTAACAGTTGCACTGTGTGGGTCCAGCCCTTACCTTTCTTGTACCTTTGTTAAGTGACTTTAGGGTGTTGGGCACTCAAGAATCTGCGGCCTGTGATTACTTGAGGCTGTGATATATTCCAGGATATAACTAGGTCAGCACAGGAAGCAAGAGAGATCATTGGCAGCATGGCACCAGCTTTCAGTGAGTTCACTTTCCAGTGGGTGTGACAGACGAAAGCTAAACAAACAGAAAAGGGCAGGTTGCAACCTGCACAGAAGGAAATGAGAGGGACAGCCAGGGGGTGGGCGTCTGTAGTTAGGATGCAGTGACAAATGGCAAGGGTAAATCAAAGACAAAGACATTCAAGACAGAGAAGAGTAAGGATAAGAACTCTGAGGCAGCCTGTGGAATAAGCAGGATGAAAGGCAATCTGGCTGGCGGGTCATGAGAGAAGGGGAGGTGGGAATGAATGCAATTGAAGGGGTACCAGGACAAAGATCAAGTAAGACTTGCAGGTCAGGGGAGGAGTTTGGGGTTTATCCTAAGAGAAATGAGAAGCCATTGAACCATTTTAAGCAGGATTGTGAAATGTTCACCGTGGGAACTTAAGGAAGACCATTTGGCTGCTGAGGGTGGATGGTGGCTGAGGGATGTCACCACCAATTCCTCCTACAGGCAGCAACCACATTTCCCAGAATCACCTTCCATATTCGGTTCTGGACCAATGAAAGGAGCATCTGTGAGGTCTGAAGAGTGGAAGTCAAGCTTTATTTTTATGGAGAGGGTGGCAGCCAGATGAATGTGTCCCTGTGAGCATTATGTGAGCCCCTCAGCAAGCTCCTGGGAATCACTGGCTTCAGGGCTAACTAAGGCTGCTGCTGGGGAGCTTCTCAGACATTTAAAAAATTGTAGCAACTTTGGAAAACAACCACCAAGAAGAAGGCTCAAGGCTTCACAAGATTAAATGAGTAGACCTTCAAATATGTATAATGGAAAGAGATGGAAAGTGCAGAATTGGGGTTCAAACCTTGACGTCTCCCATTCCCAATTCCACATTCTTTACACTGCCAGGTTGAGGGTAGCACCATTATTTGATTTTAAGTGCTCAAATATGACCCATGCCCATGCTAAATTACTGATCTGGAAAGTAGACCAAAGTCCTAGGCTGTGAGGATATTATTCATGGATAGATTATCAGGGGAAACAAAAAATTGAGTTAGAATTCATGATGTAAAGTATGAGTGACATCCCTACCTGCTGAGCCTTTGTCAAACACTTTATCTGGCAGGCAGCTTGATATCTACTAGCAGATGTCAGTGGTGTGAGGGCTTCATGAGAAGGAGGAGGCAAGAATTACTGGGTGCCCAATAGCTCATGAAGAACAAGCCTTTGTTATATATGGAATCCCTTATGCGGGACCACAGGGCAGTCATAAATGTCATAAATTGACAAATGGCTTTAAAATCATCAAACCAGGGATTTGAGACGTCAGACTCCTGTGCTTCAGCAGGTGGGGGTCAAAGTGCAGAGCAATGAAGGGCGGCCCGTCCAGGCAGGCACCACCACTGTGTCCCTCATCACACGCCACGCTCCACACCCCGAGTAGCTGCCATTCCGCAGACAGCACTCATCCGTCATTTCACTTGCTGCTCATGTGGCCCCTCACCTGGAACACGCTCTCCTGTCACTCTGGCCAGAGCCTCTCATGCTTTAAGACTCAGTCCCAGCACCACATTTTCCAGTAAGTTTTTCCTGCCCCATCCAGGTGAGTCACCTTTACAGGCACTTTCCAAATTTCCTAGGTGTCCTTCCTCACTGCACTTAAAATACTCTTATATAAAGAAAGTGGGCTTTGTATCCTCTGCTTGACTCTGAACTTCCTAAGGTCAAAGACTCTTTTTACTTTTTAAATCCTTAATGCCTACCATAGACCCGACGTACTACCTGAATCAGGTTCTTAGCATCCACCTGAAATCACTTGGAAGGCAGCTGGACCCTAATGCTTCTGATGGGTCTGTGGCAGTGCCTGAGCATATACAGGGCTAACGAGTTCCCAGGCGATGCTGATGTCACTACACTGGGGACAAACTTCGAGAACCACTACCATACATCATGTTTAAATTTTACTAAAAATGCTTAATGTTATATTGCAGAAGCAGTTATGAGTATAGGCTATGGGGTTACCTTAACTTAGGTTTAAATCACAGTTCTCCATTGAACAAGTGACTTAAGCTCTTGGCCCCAATATCCTTATATAAAGAAAATGGGATTTATTAAAGACACCGAAGCACTTGCTGTAAAATCCACATAGCGTGGACTCCTCCCATTTTGAGGCGGAAGGTCCAGGAGAAGGAGAATGAGAGACGAGGCAGGATGCACTGTCCAGGTTTTGCCAAGTGAGGACCAGCACCACACATGGAGTCCAGCCATGAGTTTAATTAAATATTACACGTGTTTACTTACTGAAGGATCCTGTTTCCTTTCCATAAACAAATAAGAGAGCAGTGATGTATGACAGCCCTCAGAGTGCTGGGGAAGGATTTATTTTGAATTTTCTACATCAATCAAGGGATTCGTATACACCACCACCTCAGTGGAAGGCTTGCTGAATAGAGGCTGGTGGGTTTTCCACCAGGGCTCACTGCTAAAACCTGATCATTAATAGGTAATCAGCTTCGACTGATCTGCTTCTAGGCTGCCTTTCAGAGCAGCTGTTTCCCCCTGTGCTGTGATTTAAGTTCTTAACAGTGATGAAAACAGATTTCTGTTGCTTCTTTTCTCATTAACCTTATTACATAGTTTGGCCCCCAAGACACACACTTGTTTAAAATGCATCATGTTTATAAAAGGGCAGAAACTTTTCTTAACCTAGACTAGTTGGATAATTCTCAATAGCTGGTTCAAAAGCAAATGATTTAGTCAATCTTCAAATTATAGGTTTGATGGGAAGTGATGGATTACCCATAGTCTAACCTGACACTTTTCCTGAGTGAAGAAACAGAAATTTCTATGAAGTCAGATGCTGTGATTTGTTCCCAATATTCAATTTCTTCATTTAAACCTCATAACCTTAGCAAATAATATCTATTTATATTCCCATTTTATAGATTAAAAACAGTGAGGCTCAAAGAGGTCAAACTCTTGCTGAAAGTTGCACAGCTAAGAGGAAGGTCTGGACCTTGGTTCCAGTCACTGGCAGCCTGTGATCTAAAGCCATGCTTTTTAAGGATTGACATGCATAGGAATAACCTGGAAGACTCTTAAAATGCAGATGAGGATTCAGAAGGTCCAAGATGGGGATCATTTGTGAGATCCTTCATTTCCCGTAACTCCTAAATGAAACTTAGGATTTGGTGTGAAGAATAGCTTCGCATACTGAATACACATTTTACAGGGGGGTGAGGGATAAAGAGGCTTCTCTTTTCCATTGGGTCAAGCCAGTTAGCTCCATCTTGTTTCTGGGCCACCAAAACTTCTAAAATCTGTTGACTTTTAACTTTGATTGGATAAACATTTTTTAAGTAACTGTCTAGTACAAAACTCCATTCTAGACCCTAAATTGCAGGAATACAAAAATATTAAACTAAAAATAAATGACTGGGCACACCTCTGGAGTACTTATAAGCCCCAAACTGTTAAGAGCCACAGCCGAAGGGGCCCCAGCAAACTTCCAGCTGCCAGCAAACTTCCAGCTGCCAGCAAACTTCCAGCTGCCAGCTGATGATTGGCTCACAGCGGCCCCAGCAAACTTCTAGCTGCCAACTGATTGGCTCCTCTGCGGTGATGCTCATTGGGTTGTTTCCCTGCCCTTTCAGACCACGGAGCTGCTCACTGGGGGACTTTTTTTGGCTCTGCCCACGCAACCCAGCCAATCAGCCTCAAGAGCAGGAGGAGGTGGGGAGGTTGAGAGGCTTGGGGGAAGCTTGGTGGCAGTTGGGCTCTGAGGGTTTTCCTGAGGAGCTGTGTGGTGCGGTGTGTGTGTTCTAAAAATAAAGTTTGTTTCTTTTGACAGGTGGCTCCTGAATTGTGCCCAGCCAGACTGTGGCACAGAACAGATACAGGGTACAGAATAGATTCAGCCACATCCATTACATTGGATCTCAGCTGTAGTCCAAGTATAGGATTAGCCTGACTCTGAATTCCACCTTTGAATTTCAGTGGAATGAGGGAATATCCTCTCTTTAAACAGCAAATAAGTGCTCTGAAGTTGGACCAAGGCAGATCACAGTTCATCTGGAAGAGTCATAGAGGGGAATGTGCTACTCATCTGACATCCTCCATGGGTGTTCATGGGTCCATCTGCCATGATGCCTTACTACCCATGAGTGCTGTGAACACTAGGATTTAGTTGCCAGCATTGAGTAAGAGATCCTTCAGACTACAGCAGTGGTTCTCAACCTGGGGACTCCCTCTGCCCACTAGCAAGGGGTATTTGAAAAGGTCTAGAGATAGTCTTGATTGTCACAACTTGTGTGATCCTACCCATATGTATTGGGTGGAGGCCAAGGACACTGCTTCTAAGATAGACATCACAGGCTCCTTTTATTCCACCTCCCTATCCCTCACTCCCACCAAAGATTCATAGTGCTGAGAAAAAGCCCTGTGGGGGGGGGGGCTGGGGTTGTGGCTCATTGGTAGAGCACTTGCCAGTACCTGTGAGGCACTGAGTTCCATCCTCAGCACTACATAAATAAACAAGCAAATAAGTAAATAAATAAAAGGTATTAAAAAAAAGAAGGATTTCAAGCCAAAGTTAATCAAAAGAGATAAAGAGGGACACTACATACTGCTTAAGGGAACCATACAACAACAAGACATAACAATCATAAATATTTATGCCCCAAACAATGGTGCAGCTATGTTCGTCAAACAAACTCTTCTCAAGTTCAAGAGTCTAATAGACCACCATACCATAATCATGGGAGACTTCAACACACCTCTCTCGCCACTGGACAGATCTTCCAAACAAAAGTTGAATAAGGAAACTATAGAACTCAATAACACTATTAATAACCTAGACCTAATTGACATATATAGAGTATACCACCCAACATCAAGCAGTTACACTTTTTTCTCAGCAGCACATGGATCCTTCTCAAAAATAGATCATATATTATGTCACAGGGCAACTCTTAGACAATATAAAGGAGTAGAGATAATACCATGCATCTTATCTGATCATAATGGAATGAAACTGAAAATCAACGATAAAAGAAGGAAGGAAAAAGCATACATCACTTGGAGAATGAACAATAGGTTACTGAATGATCAATGGGTTATAGAAGACATCAAGGAGGAAATTAAAAAATTCTTAGAGATAAATGAAAACACAGACACAACATATCGGAATCTATGGGACACATTGAAAGCAGTTCTAAGAGGAAAATTCATTGCTTGGAGTTCATTCCTTAAAAAAAGAAAAAACCAACAAATAAATGATCTCATACTTCATCTCAAAATCCTTGAAAAAGAAGAGCAAAACAACAGCAAAAGAAGTAGAAGGCAAGAAATAATTAAAATCAGAGCTGAAATTAATGAAATTGAAACAAAAGAAACAATTGAAAAAATTGACAAAACTAAAAATTGGTTCTTTGAAAAAATAAACAAAATCGACAGACCCTTAGCGATGCTAGCGAAGAGAAGAAGAGAGAGAACTCAAATTACTAGCATACGGGATGAAAAAGGCAATATCACATCAGACACTTCAGAAATACAGAAGATAATCAAAAACTATTTTGAATCCTTATACTCCAACAAATTAGAAGATAGTGAAGGCATAGATAAATTTCTTAAGTCATATGATCTGCCCAGATTGAGTCAGGAGGATATAGACAACCTAAACAGACCAATATCAATTGAGGAAATAGAAGAAACCATAAAAAGACTACCAACTAAGAAAAGCCCAGGTCCGGATGGGTATACAGCAGAATTTTACAAAACCTTTAAAGAAGAACTAATACCAATACTTTTCAAGCTACTTCAGGAAATAGAAAAGGAGGGAGAACTTCCAAATTCATTCTATGAGGCCAACATCACCCTGATACCTAAACCAGACAAAGACACTTCAAAGAAAGAAAACTTCAGACCAATATCTCTAATGAACCTAGATGCAAAAATCCTCAATAAAATTCTGGCGAATCGGATACAAAAACATATCAAAAAAATTGTACACCATGATCAAGTAGGATTCATCCCTGGGATGCAAGGCTGGTTCAATATACGGAAATCAATAAATGTTATTCACCACATCAATAGACTTAAAAATAAGAACCATATGATCATCTCGATAGATGCGGAAAAAGCATTCGACAAAGTACAGCATCCCTTTATGTTCAAAACTCTAGAAAAACTAGGGATAACAGGAACATACCTCAATATTGTAAAAGCAATCTATGCTAAGCCTCAGGCTAGCATCATTCTGAATGGAGAAAAACTGAAGGCATTCCCTCTAAAATCTGGAACAAGACAGGGATGCCCTCTCTCTCCACTTCTGTTCAACATAGTTCTCGAAACATTGGCCAGAGCAATTAGACAGACGAAAGAAATTAAAGGCATAAAAATAGGAAAAGAAGAACTTAAATTATCACTATTTGCAGATGATATGATTCTATACCTAGCAGACCCAAAAGGCTCTACAAAGAAACTATTAGAGCTAATAAATGAATTCAGCAAAGTGGCAGGATATAAAATCAACACGCATAAATCAAAGGCATTCCTGTATATCAGCAACAAATCCTCTGAAATGGAAGTGAGGACAACCACTCCATTCACAATATCTTCAAAAAAAATAGAATACTTGGGAATCAACCTAACAAAAGAGGTGAAAGACTTATACAATGAAAACTACAGAACCCTAAAGAGAGAAATAGAAGAAGATCTTAGAAGATGGAAAAATATACCCTGTTCATGGATAGGCAGAACTAACATCATCAAAATGGCGATATTACCAAAAGTTCTCTATAGGTTTAATGCAATGCCAATCAAAATCCCAACGGCATTTCTTGTAGAAATAGAGAAAGCAATCATGAAATTCATATGGAAAAATAAAAGACCCAGAATAGCAAAAACAATGCTAAGCAGGAAGTGTGAATCAGGCGGTATAGTGATACCAGACTTCAAACTATACTACAGAGCAATAGTAACAAAAACAGCATGGTACTGGTACCAAAACAGACAGGTGGACCAATGGTACAGAATAGAGGACACAGAAACCAATCCACAAAACTACAACTTTCTTATATTTGATAAAGGGGCTAAAAACATGCAATGGAGGAAGGATAGCATCTTCAACAAATGGTGCTGGGAAAACTGGAAATCCATATGCAACAAAATGAAACTGAATCCCTTTCTCTCGCCATGCACAAAAGTGAATTCAAAATGGATCAAGGAGCTTGATATCAAATCAGAGACACGCCGTCTGATAGAAGAAAAAGTTGGCTACGATCTACAGTCGGTGGGGTCGGGCTCCAAATTCCTCAATAGGACACCCATAGCACAAAAGTTAATAACTAGAATCAACAAATGGGACTTAATGAAACTAAAAAGTTTTTTCTCAGCAAAAGAAACAATAAGAGAGGTAAATAGGGAGCCTACACCCTGGGAACAAATCTTTACTCCTCACACTTCAGATAGAGCCCTAATATCCAGAGTATACAAAGAACTCAAAAAATTAGACAATAAGAGAACAAACAACCCAATCAACAAATGGGCCAAGGACCTGAACAGACACTTCTCAGAGGAGGACATACAGTCAATCAACAAGTACATGAAAAAATGCTCAACATCTCTAGCTGTCAGAGAAATGCAAATCAAAACCACCCTAAGATACCATCTCACTCCAGTAAGATTGGCAGCCATTAAGAAGTCAAACAACAACAAGTGCTGGCGAGGATGTGGGGAAAAGGGTACACTTGTACATTGCTGGTGGGACTGCAGATCGGTGCAGCCAATTTGGAAAGCAGTATGGAGATTTCTTGGAAAGCTGGGAATGGAGCCACCATTTGACCCAGCTATTCCCCTTCTTGGTCTATTCCCTAAAGACCTAAAAAGAGCATGCTACAGGGACACTGCTACATCGATGTTCATAGCAGCACAGTTCACAATAGCAAGACTGTGGAACCAACCTAGATGCCCTTCAATAGACGAATGGATAAAAAAAATGTGGCATTTATACACAATGGAGTATTACTCTGCATTAAAAAATGACAAAATCATAGAATTTGCAGGGAAATGGATGGCATTAGAGCAGATTATGCTAAGTGAAGCTAGCCAATCCCTAAAAAACAAATGCCAAATGTCTTCTTTGATATAAGGAGAGTAACTAAGATCAGAGTAGGGACGAAGAGCAGGAGAAGAAGATTAACATTTAACAGGGATGAGAGGTGGGAGGGAAAGGGAGAGAGAAGGGAAATTGCATGGTAATGGAAGGAGACCCTCAGGGTTATACAGTGGAGGAGGTAGAGAGAGAGGAGGGGAGGGGAGGGGAGAGGTGGGGAGGGGGGAGGGGGAGGACGGGAAAGGCAGCGGAGCACAACAGACACTAGTATGGCAATATGTAAATCAATGGATGTGTAACTGATGTGATTCTGCAATCTGGGTATGGGGTGAAGGTGGGAGTTCATAACCCACTTGAATCAAAGTGTGGAATATGATATGTCAAGAAATTTGTAATGTTTTGAACAACCCACAATAAAAAATTAAAAAAAAAAAAGAAAGAAGAAGAAAAAAAGAGAGAAATCCCTTGGCTGGAGCCATAACTCTTGACTAATAAATGAAAAGATTCTGGAGCTCTGACAGGGCTATGCAGTTTCATCATCCACACTCATTTGACATGGTTTCTATAGGCCAGAGAATCCTTTGTGGATTCAGCAAGTAATTTGATCTTCTGGGGTCAAATCTTGGCTGCCTGGAGTGTCTCTAGACAAATGTAAGACATGATCTCTCTCTGAACTCTACTCAGAGAGGAGTTTGAGTCCCAGAGTAGGAAGTCAGGGGAGAGTGAGGAATAGAGGGGAGAAGAGAGGACATCTGAACTAAATCTGAAAGGGTAAGGAAAGCTGGCCTGAGTGGGAGGAGCACCCATAGAAGCTACCTGTCCAAGAGCCCTGGGGGAAGAGAGCCTATTGAAGAAAGCAGAGAAGACCCACTATGTTGGGAAAGGGAGGACATGCAAAGAGAGTTGAGCACAGAGCAGAAAATCTTCGTTTCCAAGTTATATCCTTCCACCAATAGGCCATTAATGGACACTTCCAGGTGATCCAAACTCCTTTCTCTGCAAACCTACCTAGAAACTTGATACCTCACTCCAGAAAAGTATGTCTGCCTGTCATCACCATCCTTCCCTAGACCCCCAGCCCAATATAAACTCCCAACTCCACCCAAGACGGTGGGTTACCTGCTTAGATTTAGAAGTGTTATTTCTCCTGGATCCTGAGGACTATGTTCTCACTTAGTTTTTCTTAATATATTTTTTCCTATTTCTATGACTCACTGGGCATCATCCCTCCAATTTAGTCTGACCCTCATGTCTCCACACACATTCCTGGGGCAACCCTAGCCTCCCCAAACTTTGGCCTGGCTCACATGACTTGCTGAGGTCAGCCAGATCACCACCCTTCTTTCAGGAGACAAATGTTTTGCTTTGCTGAAAATGGGAACAGCCTGGGGAGGGGGATTCTCAGTTTTAAAAGTGGAAAAATACAGAGCAAGCCAGGATGAGTTGGTCACCCTGTTACTTCCGCAATTCACAGTGAGTCAAGCCCACCTAGTTCTGAGCCAGGAAGAATTCCAATTCATCCTTCCCTGAGACATTTAGCTCAGGCAATTTTGAGTTAGCGAAAAGCTTTTAATCATCTTCTCCTCTCAACCCCCATCCTGCCTCTTCTTCTCAAACTGGTGGTGCTACCAGGCAAAGGTATAATTAATTAACCACACAAGCAAGGTGAAGATAATCATAAACAGCTTTAAACCCAGCCTGGGGAAATCAGTTGTCAGTGGTTCTGAAAGATATGCAGCAGTGTGCACATCCTGATAATGTTTCCCTAAATGCATTTCTAAAATGCTATTTTTTCCCTCTGCCTTGCTCTCCATTTTTCAGTTTGAAATAATGTGTATGTTCCCACATCACTTTCAGCCTGGTTATATTGTTCCAATGCCTGCAGCGATTTGTACTCCAACCGCTCCATTGCAGCTAAACTTTGTTTACATATTTCAATTTTCACGTGAGTCAGCCTCAGGCAGGTTTGTTCTCTTACCTGAATCCCCAGTCCTATTTTCTGCTATATCTAGAGCTACAGTGGAGCCTGTCACAGCAGCAGTGAGCAAGGAAACATGCAGGTATGAAAACACTTTGCTACAGCTTTGCAACAGCTTGAAGATATTTTGCTGAAATCTGAAATGTGCTGAAGTAACAAATTTGAAAATCTCTATTCCACGTCTAAATGTCTTCACCTACCAGGTATCTTCTCCTTGGACTTCTACTCTTTGAAGCGAGCTGACTCCAGGCATACATGAAAAATGAAGCCCATCAGAAAGTATGTGTGCAAGTGGTTGGAGCTTTGGCCAGCACTTGGGAAGCAGATGTTTTCCAAGAGAATTGATAGATCCCAGGCCCATCACAATCTGGCCACAATCTGTCTTTCCAGACGCACCTCCCTCCACCCCCATGCGTGTTATGCTCAGCCACAGGAGATGATTCTCCAAACCCATTCTGCCTTTTCATGCCTTGACTCCTCTTTGCATTTGCTATTTTCATAGCCTGAATTATCCACTACACTCCCCTCTCCCCTTTTTACCCACTAAATGCTTGCTGATTTTTTTTGGTATTTGATTCAAATGCCATCTCTAACGACTCTCTGGAATCCAGCAAGTAATTATTGATTCATTTTTCTTAGCTCTCTCCGTATGTTGAATGTGCCTGTGTTTATCAGGTCCCAGTAGGGTCTTAAACTCTGGAGACTATGCCAAGCCAGGTACAGAGGGAGGCTCTAGAGAGATGGTGTGGCAATAAAATTGAGTATTGCCATGAGTAGAGCGAAGTCCTATATGAAAGGGGAAACCCTGCTGCTCAGGGACTGAGTAGTGCTCACTCTGTGACTGAGACTGCTCAGCAGTTGGGGATCAGTTCTCCCACCTCAGAGCCCACTCTAGTGGCTACTCTTTCTTGTTTCTCCCAATAGAAGCCACACCCTGCCCCTGCCACAGTAGTGGGCATGTCTGGGGAGGCTTGGCCAATCACAAAACCTCTATTCCTAGCAAATAGTAATCAGCCCTGGGGATGGGTATGTGACCATCAGAGTCCTACCCTAGGGTTACCATTGTAAACAGTGGGAGAAACCCTAGGAAAGCCAGTACAGGGTGTGAAGAAGAAATTGAAGACATAAGCCAACTCATGCTAGGGGAGTTAAGGGCTATTGCCATGGTGACAGTGACAGAAACAGCCAGGGGGCCAAGACCAAGTCCCTTTTGCCAGAACTTCAGCCCCCCTGCTGGCAGGACCTAATGGGAAGCCAGTTGATAACAGGGGATATTTAATTTGCAAAATCAACTCAGCATTTTATAACAGAGAATGCAAGAGTGACTTGGAGCTGAGAAAACTTGTACAAACAAAAAACAAATTTACACAAGCATTTTCCCATAAGTTTCTTAGATGGCTCTGGAAATGTCTAGGTGCTCTGGGGTCTCTGTACATGCAGACACAAAAGAAGCAGTCACTAAAGTGACCCTGCAACATGAAAGGCAATGTTAAAGTCTGCAAATGTGCAGGGGTGGGCATGCAACTCAGTGGTGGAGCACTTGCTTAGCATACACAAGGTCCTGGGTTTGATCGCCAGCTCTACAAACCAAAAAAACTGACAAATATGAAACTACCTCTATATTCTATTACCAGTTTTCTTCATCTTTCCTATTTTAAATAATAGATCAGTGATGTCATTACCCGATCAAATCATGAAAGAGCACCATTCCCTTTACAGAGTTGGACAATGTTTCCTGCTATCTTATTTAATTTCCATACTTGGGAACAATTTCTCCATCCATTATGCCTTTTTTTAGTGTAGGTTATTTCTATAACCATTTTTCCCAGCAGAGTATGAACATCTTGATGAGAGATAGTCCTCTTATTCATCTTTGTACTAGGTTTAATACCTAGGTTTTGTTTTTTATCTTCTCCTTTGATCAGGCGTGATATCTCAGGTACATTTTTATCCACTACAATTTATTAAATGCTTAGGTTTTCGCTCATTCATATTCATTTAATAAATATCTACTGAGCACACCATGTGTGCCATATGTGGAATACATGTCAGGCATATAGCAAATCTTGATTGCTGCCCTCAAGATGCTCAGAGTCTGGTCAGATTCAGATAAAGAGGGCATATCAATGCAGTCTGCATAAGTGTGGGGTGTAATGGGAATGCTGGCAGGAAAGTGCAGGGTAAAATGAAAACATAGTACTGCGACTCCTGACTCAGACTAAGTCAAGAGAAGCAGATAGGAGATGGCTAAAATAATTTGCATTAGAGATCAGAAGGACTTTCACCACAGCAGACAGTGAGAATGAAGACAGGTAGGAAGAACTGAGACCTCTTGCATCTCAGACTTGACCCCATGAGAGTCCCCTGAAAGCTTATAAAAATTCCAGTACCTGTGTATCTTCTGAAATCAATTCTATAAGACTCTCTTGAGGTGGAACCCAAACATCAGTAGTTTTTGAAGATTCCAGATGATTCTATTGTGCAGTCACTTGTCTTAAAAATGTGAAGTCAACAGGAACTTGAGATGATCTGCATATATGGTCAAGAGGGAGTTCAGGATCACTCTCTAAGTTCTGGTCTTAAGAACCAAAAAGATGCTCAGACAAAATTCTTCTACTATGATTATGTATTGCTCTATCAATTCCAAGGTGCCCTGTAAATGTGCTAAATAAACACCAATTTTTCAATAAATTGTAGAGAACAAAAATGTACCCGAGATATTATGCCAGATCAAAGGAGAAGATAAAAAGCAAGATCTTACATAGGTACAGTTGCTACCAGTGAGTGCTTAGTAAAGTTTTGAAAGAAAATCAGTAGTGATGGCTTTGAATAATCTCAGGTACACAGGTAGCAGATTAAAGTAATAGGTATACCAACAGTAAATATTCACATAAATCCTTGCCTTGAGGACAATTTTCAAGTATAATTATTAATTAGAAAAAATTTTAAGAAAAAAATTTTAGAATAAATAAATCTTTAAAAGTATGTTGAGTTAGAACTCTTTAAAATCTATGGTGCTCATTATTACCTCCATCCACCAACTATTTCTAGCTCTCCTTCTTTCCAGGCTCATGGCAGAATTGAGTTTCCTGACCCCAGCATATTCACCAGGGTTACACAACTTGTTCTCTCCAGTGACTTAAAAGTGCAAGTGACCCTGAGCCACAGCATCCAATTCCAAAGCATGTAACCAATTAAATTAGTATAAGACTCCCCAGAGCTCATTATCTCTCTGGCACAGTAACCAATACCATCGGAGATGATGGCTTCTGCACAAGCTGGTTTCCTAGGTGGCTAGACATGTCCAGCCTATGAGGACCATAAGATAAAAATATACCTTCCTGTTTTAACCACTGTAATTTGTAGGTTGCTTGTTACTGCAGCATACGGCATTATATCCTGTGTTGTGTTCATCTCCACCCAGCAAGATTTCAAGAGGCTTTTTATCTGTATTTACTCAATTGGAGACACCAAGTCTGCCGTCATGCTATTTCTTTTGCATTATACAGCTTCTTCCATTTTCAGTTACACACCACTCCTCCTCCAATCAGAATAAGCTCATTAAGAACAAGACTGACCCTCAATAAGTCATTCAACTTCTCTGACCTACAGTTTGTTTTTTTTTAACCAGTTAAATGGAAGTATTAAAATTTCCTTACAGTTTTTCCGGGGGTTAAAATAACCATATGTAAAATGTAAATCACAGAGCCTAAAATAAATAATCACAAACTATACTTCTATCTCTCTTTGCAATAGTCACAAAATTTAGCACATTGTTTTCATGTACGGAATATCTGCTATATGACAAGCCCTCGCTAGATGTTGTTTTAATCCTTATTAAGTAAATATTATTATATGTAAATTTATCTCCATTATGCAGATGAGAATATTGAGGTTGAAAGACATTAAATAAGGTAAATAATTGCTCAAATGGTAGGAGTCAGTATTCAAACCTGTTGTAGATCCAAAGCTTCTACTGGTGAAATTCATTGCTTCCTTTCTTGATTTAATTATTAATTTAACTAACTCTGATATAAGAATCGGTATAGTTTCAGATAGCAAAGTGATATCTTTAATCTCTCTAGCTATTTATCTAATATCACTCCTAAGATGCTACAGAATATAAAATATGTTATTAAAGTAAATGTTAATTTTTTAAGCTTCACTTTGATTTCAGAAATTTAAGATGAAAACAGATTAGAATTGATGAAATATCTTGATACAAAGAGTGTGAGACACTATACTAAGATGATACTTCACTTTTATGCTAATGCCTTAAGTTCTCAAAGCAATCCTGAGAAAAAGTACTGTCTGGCTTACAGCTTGGAAGATTGACTTACCACTAACTACTTCCTCTCCAAGTCATACTCCAGTGAGAGGCGGCCCTGCCAGGCACACCAACACTCTCTTTATTATCTTAGGCAGAGTTGGTGCCTATTTGCAGAGTGATTTGAGATTTCAGAGTTACTAGTCAGTGTCTTAAAATACCTTCTCATCTGCCTTTAGATGAGACCAACTTTGGAACAATCCCTGATATTGTATGACCTAGTGTGCCGCCTACACCAGGGTATAAGGTGCCCAAGGAAATGTCCACACAGAGCCAGGAGGGAGCATATGCTCAACGCTTCCTCCCCAGTTCCCCACCACCCTGCCAGGCAAGGAACTGTCTCTGCAATGTAGTCTAAACCCTTGAGAGATAAGATCTGGGTCAGCATGGGGAGAGCCAGAGGTACTGTTTTCTAAGGCTTACAAGATAAGGAAAGCAACACTGGGCTCTGTAAGGGAGAAAATTGAAGCTACAAACTATTCAGCATCAGAAACTAAAATGATCAAAGTCCCTAGAGGCCAAGAACTGGATAGTATCAGGGGGTCTCTGTAAACAAAATGCTTCAAAAGATAGCAGAGACCTTAGCAAGTGGAGGATGAACCACCTCCCTTTAGTGCCAAGCCCTACTAATGATAGCATCCAGAGCATATGTATTTATGAAGACATAAACACAAGGAAGCTCTGTGCCAACAAAGACCAAACACCTGGAAATAAGGTTTTAAAGCAAAGTTGTCTGAATTCATTTTGCTCAACTTTTTGGCTTCCTAGAAATTAACTAATAAGGCTCATTTTGGCCCAGACCCAAGCTCAATGGCCGCTAAGGCACTAGAGTCTGTTTTTAACTGGTTTCTTGGACTCAAACTGCTCTCCAGGAGCTTGTCAACTAATGCAACATGGAACACACTGCTGGCTAGTATTATCAAAAGCTCTGCTGAGGGACACAGCCAAGACAGACACATCACGAAGGATACGTCACCCCCCTATTCTACCAGACATGGACTATACCCCCAGACTAGGTACTATCAACCGAAGCCTATCCCTGACTCTATCCCTTGGTTTCTTAGGAAATTGTTTTGACTGCCTTGCACTTTGGCTAAACTGCCTTGGTGGGAGACTGTCAGACCACGGTGAGGGTTACTGTAAGAAATGGCTCACGGTACTCATCACTTAGTCTACTCACAGTGCTGCTGAGGACATCAACATTATATCACACACCGAGCTCTTCTTGAGGATCCTGGGGAGAAATTCCTAAATGCTCCCAGTAATGTTATGGAACCCAAGTTCAGTTGTTACCACAATACAGGCTAAGTTGAAAGACACAGTGTTGAGGCAAAGAAGGGGATTTTATTCAATGAGCCAACTCATCAAGAAGATGGAGAACTCTTGTCTAAAGCCCATCTTGCTGGGAAGCTAATTTAGGGGTGATTTATAGAGATGGCTGATGGTTTTTACAAACTGGTGGGAGCCTTTTCACAGTGGGAAGCCAAATGAGGCACATCTGATCCTAATCACCTAGTCATGAGATGTAGTTCAACTCTGCAAAACTCAAGAACAAAGATATTTTATTTCCTTGCGCTATTCTTGTCACTGGTTAATGTGCCATGTGTTCCTGATAGTTCCTGACACATTACACAATGGACAGGCTAGAGGGGTAGGTCTCCCATGGCCCTCTGGCTGAACAGACAAACTCATAATAAGTGTAAGAAAACACTTCACCTGATTATTGTGGAAGACAAAGGTCAGGTGAGGTTAAATGGAGAGTTGGGCATGAGATCTGGTCTCAATGCTTGGCTTCAATCAGAAGAGAACAAATGTATTTATAGCTTATAAACACTGAACTGTGTAACAAGCAGGGGTTTAAAAATTTCCTTTTGGTTGCCAACTCTTATAAAATAATTTTTAGAACATATTTATAATATGCACATTTAGTGTGATCCTTGCTATTCTCAGATTCTGCCTTGTCTCCTTATTCATTTACTCCTAATTTTAACCTGTAACAGCTTGCTCTGTATTATGCAAGTTACCTTAAATCCCTTTTGCAACAAAATTGGGGTTCCTAAATTGACATCCTTTTGAACTCTTGGTAGTATGCTGACAAAATTCATCCCTTTATCTTTAAGGTGTTGTTTTTTTTTTTTTTGTTTTTTGTTTTTACAAAATTCTTCTCTATAAGTGAAAATGATTCTGGACAAGACTAAGTGAGATAACATAGTCAACTGTCATTGTCACTTACACCTCATATTCTATTATTTGGATGAAGAAATTGATAGCCAATTGGGACTCATATCTACTGTTGATGTAAAACTAGATGGGTGAAGAAAATAGAAAAATTACTTCATAACAAAAAACAGTAACAATTTTCACAATTTCTCAGATCAGAATAATGGGATGAATCTGAGAATTTGAAAGCTGACCGAGTCATATGTCAGATACTGCATTTTATTTCAAATAACCAGCTGCACAAATAGAGAATGAAAGAGCCTCATTTAACCAGAGTCCAGAGGAAAAACATCCAAAAATGTTGGCTGATAATTACTATTCTATTTGAAGCAAAATGTGCCATTACCAACTATAAAGATAATGGAGTCTTAAGCAGGACTCATAGAAGACCCATCCTTATTCCATTGTAAGGTATATCTCAGGGTACATTTGGCTTTGGTTAATCCACACCTGGAAAAGGGAACTTGGTCAAGATAACATTGGAAGAGGAACATAAACAATCTAGAAAGTGAAATAAAGGGATAGTACCTTTAAAATACTGAAATCCATGGCATGCGGGGAATTACTGAAAGCACCATGTTCCAGTATGATGACAGAGAACATAGCTTTCATTCAAACCAACCTGGGCTCAAATATTTGTTACCACTTGCTAGTAACTTGGATTAAATCTCTTCTAACTACCTGGGTTTTTGTTTCTAGTGGATATTTATTCAACAGATCACTTTTTTCCTGGGAGGGAATAGTAAGGCATAGAAGATGTGGAGATCCATATGGAATTATAGGAAAGTATGAAAAAGGAAAAAAAATAGAGACAGCTCAGAGCCTAAAATCATAGCTTAAAAATTATATTTGAAAGGCTGTGAGGAATAGATAGAATCTTTGGAATTAAAATCTGAATCTATATAACAATTTTTATTAGAACATTATAGTTATATATAGCAGTTGGATTCATTTTGACAAAATCATACATGCATAAAATTTTATTTCAATCCTCCTTCCATTCCCCCTTTTCCCTCCCTGCTCCTATTCTCTTCTACTGATCTTCCTTTTGCATATATATATATATATATATATATATATATATATATACACACACACACACACACACACATATTTTATTGGTACTTTCCACAAATAAATAAGGTTGAAATTCCCTGTTGTATATTTATATTGCATATAAAATGATTTTGTTAAATTCATTCCATAAAATACAGTTTTCTTAAAATTATATTTTTGAAAACAGTTTATGATTGTCAATATATCTAATGTATTCTATTTTTTTATTAACTTGAACAAAAACTAGGCTATCAAATTTATTAAGAGTATCAAAAACTAGAAACTGATTATCACAGCAATTTCCAGTATTACTCATGTAGGTACAGTGAAAAAACAGATTACTGCAATATCCATATTGACTAGTTATGTGACCTCAGGCAAGACTGCCTTCATTCAACTTTATTTTCTTCAAGTGTAAAGTAAGAAATGTAGAAGCTACTCCCTGCCTCGCTCACAGGATTGACACACAACATGAGATCATATTTGTAAAGTATTTTGCAAACTATAATATGCTGTGAAACTCTTATTTTTATCACCACTCTGATGATTAATGGTGAGTGAGGAAGGGCTCACGACAAAGTATCAAGCCTGCCTTCAAAAGGCATGTATCAATAGCAGGAAGTGTGAGGAAGAGGAAGAGACGCAAGTAATGAGATGGTTCCACTTTTATTCATCTTTCAGTTAACATAAGAATGAATCTTAATGATCATACTGTATTTATTTGGGCAGAATAGACTTTGGGGATGAGATAATTAACAGGTGAACTCAACTGTTTAAGGATGGCCATCTGTTTTACTCAGCTTTTTCACTGCTGTGATTAAAAGGACCTGATCAGAACAATTTTAGAGGAGGAAAAGTTTATTCAAGGGCTCATGGTTTCAGAGGTCTCCATCCATAGACAGCAGGCTCCATTCATTGCAGCTCAAGGTGAGGCCGGACATGATGGCAGAAGAGTGTGGCAGAGGGAAGCAGTTCACGTGATAATCAGGATGGAGAGAGAGAGAGAGAGAGAGAGAGAGAGAGAGAGAGAAGAGAGAGAGAGAGAGAGAGAGATCTCCACTTGCCAGATCTAAACACATACCCAAAGCCATGCCCCAATTCCCACCTCCTCCAGCCACAGCCTATCACTTCACTTACTACTCAGTTAATCCCTATCAGGAGATTAATTCTCCGATTGGGTTAAGACTTTCACAACCAAATGCTTTCTCCTCTAAACCTTCTTCCATTGTCTCATACATGAGCCTTTGGGGAACACCTCACATCCAAACCATACCCTGTCCCATCGCCTTCCAGGAGATGTGGGTCCTATTTACCATAATTATTTTGTTTTCATGGATAGCAGAATCAGTAAAATCTAAAATTTTGAAGCTACATGATATAACAATGCAATACTTGGCATAAAAAGAGTGAGAAATACAGATTTCGGTGACTAAAAGAATGGGGAAGAGGAATGGTTTGAGAAAAGTGTGAGAAAAGAGAATCCAAAGTCTTGGTAGGATGAAAAAGTAACTTTTGATAGTTGAAATACTTGATAGGATCTGTGTAAGCAAAAGATATATTATCCACCAAAGATGTTCATGCCTTTATGCCCGGAACTTCTAAATATATTATGTTATTATGTTATGTTCCCAAAGGGAACTATGATGAGAAAAAGGGAGATAATCTTGGATTATCTGGTTGAGTCCAATGGAATCACAAGGGCTCTGCTTGGTGAGACTTGAGAGATGCAGAAGCATCAAACAGAAAGAAATGCAAGGGAAGAAATTGACCTTGCTAATAAATTTACAAATAGAGAAAGAAGACCATGAACATATGGATACAGGATCTCCTAAAAGCTGGAAACTGCCCTATGACCATATCCCGCAAGAAAGCAGGAGCCAAATTCTGTCAACCATCCAAATGAGCAAGAAAATGCTCACCTATAACATCCAGGAAAGGAATCTAACCTGTCCCCAAACCTTTTATTTAAGCACAATGAAACTCTACAGCAGATTTCTGACCTACAGAAGTGCCAGATAATACATTGGTGTCATTTTAATTCATTAATTTTGTTGTAACTTGCTATGGAAGCAATAGAAAACTAATACTTGGTCTTTTTAGTACAATGAAGAGCATTCTGTAATGTGAGTCTTTCATGCATATCTCAAATAAAGACTATTCAAAAATAATGTGTTTATGGTGACTCAATCTTCCTGGTAATAAGAATGTGTTCTCCTCCAGCATCCAGATGTTCCTGAGGCAAAAGCACAATCAGTTACATGTGGTCAAGAGTCAAGCTCCTACCAATCAAAACAAATTTTTTTTTTTAAAAAGCCAAAATAAAAAATGGATAATATACTTAAATGGGTATTTTAATGAAGAATATAGGTGGACAATAAATATAAGAAAAAATATTAAACAGGGTTATTTCAGAAAAGAAGATTAAGTATAAACCTTGAGATGGATATTCCAAAGTATCACAGGACTTTAGGAAGCTAGAGAGGATCTGAGAGAAGCACTAGAAGAAATTACCTCAAAGGGATGCTTTGTTTGCCTCTGAGAAGTGACTGGAACACTGTAGTTGAAAGTCTGTAGATGGTCAGTGGTGTGGGCAAAGAAGAAATCTAGTAGAGAGAGGGCATATGGCTAACCAATTGCCCCTAGACCTGAAACATGTGCAGGATAAATAGGTATACGACAGAAAGAGAATTATAGATGTGCATAGGAGAGCTTGCTTGTGAAGTTTCTATTTGAAAAGACCATTGGAAAGCAATTGGTAATTATGGGCATTTATCATAGACGTTCTGGTAGTGGTGGTGATGTTGATAGGAAAAATAAAGCTAATGGTGAAGGAAAATAATAATAATGTGCAGCATTGACTGGGTGCTCATTGTGTGGAGCAACGTAAACACTCTTTTTCCTCATGTAATCCTTTCAACAACTGTACAATCATTAACTTCTATTATCACCTTTTTTCCACAGTGAGCAAAAATGAGGCAAAGATAGATTAAGTAAATGCCAACAATTAAAAGCCAAGTGAATGATGGACAGGGATTTGAATCCAGCTCCTTTATTTCAAGAGTGCATACTTTCAACCACTACATACAATTGCCTTGACTATCCAGTCAGCTAAATATTAGCTTGAGTAATTGACAGGTATTAGATAATATATTCAGTTTTTTTAACTAAGTAATTGAGAGATTAAACCATTTGTTCCAGATTTCTCACCTTAAAAAATACAGGAATTCCAAGTTCATTTCTCATCTTGACAGAGTATCTGTCCTTGGTCTTGCCCTCTTGCTGAAAATAACCAAAATACTGGATACAATATGAAACTATTTGAGGTGCAGGGTTTCAGGAAGGGCTGGACTGTGACAACTGAGAGTAGAAAACATGGCAAAAATCCTAATAATGCATCGACAGCTCTGGGGTTTTATCAAAGATAAGGAAACTATTTTAAAAAAACTCAAATAGAAATGTCAGAAATAAAAACTGGAGATGAGAGAGGAGATGAAGAGTCCCTTCAACGGACTCATCAGACTAAAACTATCTGAGGAAATAAACCGTGAACTTTGAGAAGGATGAATACAAATCATACAAACAGAAGAAACGGGAGTTACAAGAAGCAGAAGAGATCATCTTAGAAACGAGAACAAAATATACATGCACTTGGAATCCCAGGAGGAGACGAAAGGGTGCAAGACAGGAGAAATCATGGCTAAGGATTTTTCCAAAATGATGGAAGACATCAAATCAAAGATGAAAAAGGATGAATAATGCAAAAGAAAAGCCGTATCTAGGCACTCACGAGCCAGAGAAAAAAGACATTACTCAGAAAAACGAAGATAAAAAAACTGTGGCAGATTTCTCATTAGAAACTAAAGGACATTTCTGGTGGAGCAGCATCTTTAAAGAGCTGAAAAATACTGCCAGCCTCGTCTCTATACTCAGTGAAAATGTCTTTGAAACATAAAAGGGAAATATTTTTAAGACAAGCTGAAGTAAAGAGAATGTGTTGTCAACATATCTGTGCTACAAGAAATATTAAAGAAAATTCTTGAGGCAGAAAGTTAAATGGAAATTTGGAAGAGTATTATGAATGGTAAAAGTAAGGTGTAAGGTGCTTTCTTTCATAAGTTTAATTAGTTCAAAGATAACCAATTATCACATAAAAGTAAAATACATCATAAAAAGAGCACAAAAGATTGAAGGGGAGAAGAAGTAAAAGTTTTTACATGATATAAGAAAACTTACACTATTGTTATAAAATAAGCAGATAAATACATATATAAACATAAGCTTATTCACGGGGAGAAAATATTCATGATTCTTACATCCGACATGTAGCTGGTATTAGGAATGCATAAAGAGCTCCTAAAAATCTGAACAAGAATTTTTTAAAAGCCCAAATAAAAATGGATAATATGCTTAAATGGGTGTTTTAATAAATAATAAGTGTATAATTAATATAAGTGTACATTAATTTATTAAACTATGTAAATGGATAATAAGCATAAAGAAAATTATCAAACATTATTAGTTATTTCAGAAATGCAAATTAAATATAAATAATAATACTCCACACACATTTGAATAGCTAAAATTTAAAATATTCATAAAATCAAATGCTGAGAATGAAGATCAACAGGGGCCCTCATATGTTGTTCCTGGGAGTATAAAGTGACAGATAAATATATTTAAAATAGCACAAGTAATTGTATCTCTACACTATGGTCCAGGAAGTTCACACTTAAGTATTTGCCCAAGTAAAATATGTATATGTATGTGTTTATATATGTATATATTATATCTTACGTATATATAAACATATATGTCAATGCTTGTACAAGAATGTTCATGACAGCTTTATTTAAATCACCCAACAACTAGAATCAGAGCACCCACCACAGGATCTCAAGCCAATGACTGAATTTGTGGTATTATAAAGCTCATCTTCGGCAAGGCTGATATGTAATTTATTTTGCAGTATCAGACTGGGGGCGGTACTTTGACAGAAATTACACCTTTCTATTTCTTTCTTCCACCACCAATCACCACTTTCTCTTTATAGCACTCCTTAAAAAATTCCAGTTGGTGAAAGCCCCATAACAGGGTCAGCTGCTAGGGAACCTAGTCCAAGAGCCATTCAGAGTTTTCCTGCCACATGGGCACTCTGTGTTACCTAGCTCTGGGACAGGGGGAAGCTCAGTGTGAAGGCTCCCGAGTTCTAACAGGGCAGGCTTCATTGGGTGTGTGCTGTTGGGCAGATGGGCAGCTATGTTCATTGCTTCTTAATATTCTCAGGTGATATTTCAGGGAAATCCTCTGGTGGAAGACTTTCAAAAAGCAGCACCATCAACCTGGAGCAGTTGTCAACAGCAACAGTGAGGAAGAGTCACAGAAAACTCCAGAGCCAGAAGCTTCTGGAAGCATGGATCCACTCACTCTCTGACTCAGCATTGCGCTGGAACTTTCCTACTTTTAACTCTTTTTAGAAACAAAATATTCTTTATCCTGTATAATTTAAAACATTTGATAGAGCAACCTATCCCACAATATAATCCAAATCCCCTCTTACACCTAAATTTAGATGTAGAACAGAGAAATAAAGTTTCTACTACATGCTAGGAATTTTCTATGCAGTGTCATTTAATCCTCCCAACCATCCTCTTAACGACCACGGTCCCCACTTTAAAGATGATAAAGTGAGTCACAGAGACGTTAGATAAATTATCCCAGGGAACTTGGCTTGACAACAGAACACCTGGAGCTTTAAATGAGTTGTGTTTGGATACAAGCTGGTTGGGCTCTGCAGCTGGTTGAATGCAGTCAACCTTCCTATATCTCAGGACTTTCACATAGTATTTCATCAGAAATGCAGCTGCAAATACTGCAGACATTGGGTTGTACAACAAACACAACTCAAGTAATGTCTTTAAGTTTTATGTCATTAGAAGAACAGAGGGCTAAGGGTTGGTTTAACCACACAACAACCTCATTAGGAATCCAGAATCTTCCCATCTTTCTGTGTGATCATTTTGAGCTTGTTGGTCCAATATCCCCTTTTATTGAAAGGTGGTCTTACAACATTCGTGGTTAAGAGAACTTAAGAGAACAGATGAAAGAGAATAGAATTAAGAAGGAAGGGTATCTTTTTGTGACTGTTACTATTTTATTTTCCTAAAAAATTATTCTTTCACAAGCCATTGACTTATGTTAATGCCCATTCTTTGCTGCATAAGCATCTGAAAAAATAAACCTCCAACCAAAGGAAATTGGACAATTATTATTTGTACCAATAATGATTTATCTCATAGGGTTGGGAATATGGTTTTTCAAATAAAATTAGCCCTTTATAAAATGAAGAAGAAGTGTACGGCAGTTGGTAGCAAAAAGTTATTTGCTATATGGCAAGAAATGGATCTGAAAATTTAACTTCTTGACTACTTCTTCCCAATTCAGGTGACATTTTCAAATTCCCTAGAAACACGAGGAACATCCCTTCTCCCTGAACTGTAGGGCTGACTGTGTCAGAGACAGTTCTCTGAGGATGGTTCTGGAACAGCAGCACATGACAAAACTGCACTTGTTTCTTGACAATATAGGATGAGAATGGAGAAGAGTAGTAAGAGATGAAAAAGAATTTCCTTCACTTTCACTCTGTCATGGCCACCCATCCCAGTAATGCACTTCCCAAATGGACATAGTTCAGCCCCACTGAAGTCGGCAGATTAAATCAGTGTGATTTTATTTTAGGAAGAGCGGTGACCAAGTACAATGCCCAATTGATTTTTTTTTTTTTTTCAAATGACAATCTGGTCCCTAGAAATTCATTTCTCTTTGCTGCAGTTGTGCATCACCTAATGTGAACTTAACCCTGGAACGGGTGAGGGGACTAAAGCCTTTCATTTCTAGGGTCCCATATGTTGGAAAGAAGGGAGACCCAGAAAGGGAAAGAGATTGAGAGTTTAGTAAATCCAGTCCTAGAAAATAGACAGCTTTGGTGTGTTGACACACAAAATTTGACACACTGGAATAATGATAAGGTCCCAGGTGGAGGTGACTGAAAATAGTCAGGCCTTGCTAAGCTGAAGGGAAGGTCCCTCTGGAACTTTCTGTAAGAGTGTGATTAAAGGCAGAGACCTCAGCATCCTAAGTGCAAAACTGGCTCACTTTTCATCAGAGGGCCCTTAAGTTTTATATAGATATAAAATGATTACAATGATCACAGAAAATACCTATTAGGCATTTTTTTGTGTGCAAGACTCTGTTTCAAGCCTTTTAGTAATATCAACTCATTTAGTGCTCACAACCTTGTAGGAATGACACAATTATTATCACCCTAATAGGTATGAGGAAACAGAGAAGCAGGGAATTTAGTTACCCCAAATCAAAGAACTAGCAACTTGTTGACCCAGCAAGCGGGGTCGAAACGCAAACAGAACCTGGCTTGCTACCTGCTAGACTACACATTCCAGACACGAGTTTTCTTTTCCATACTGGTCCAGATGGATCTCCGCAGGCATGCTCCTCAGCATGCTCATGTATTGAACCACAAACAAAATGGTTCAGTCAGAAAAGTTTGGGAAATGCTTTTTTAGGCAAGCTTAATGATTCCCAAAATTCATTAGTCTTTTATTTTCCTAAAAATATTTGGATATTGATATTCCTGGTAATCTACCTGGGCAGTAGGGTTCTAAAGACAACCTGGGGCATAAACCTCAGGACAGTCGGTGAAGTTGAATACTTCCTTCCTGGACTTGATAAATAAATATTACTAAAATAATAGTAATAGAGCATTAATAGTAAGAGAGCCTAAAATAATAGTAAGAGAGCATTAATGTCGATTTTCAAGTGTTTTCCTTGTGCCTGGCATTATTATACCATATGATTTCTGTTTTAGTCAGCTTTTTCACTGCTGTGACTGAAAGACACAACCATCACAATTGTAGAAGAGGAAAAGTTTATTTGGGGCTCCCTGTTTTAGAGGTCTCAGTCCATAGACAGCTGGCTCTATTCATCAGTGCTCAAGGTTAGGCTGAACATCATGTTAGAAAGTGTTGCAAAGGGAAGCAGCTCACACGATGATCAGGAAGCAAAGAGAGAGAGAGAGGAGATTCCATAGCCAGATACAAAATATATAACCAAAGCCACACCCCAATGCCCACCTCCTCCAGCCACATGCCCCCTGCCTCAGGTAATCCCATCAAATGATTGATTCACTCATTGGGTTAAAGCTCTCATAACCCAATCATTTCTTCTCTGAACCTTCTTGCATTGTCTCACATGTGTGTTTTGGGGGGACACCTCACATCCAAACCATAATAATACCTTATTTATTTCTCATAATGCTTAGTGGTGTAGAAACTGTCATTATTCCCACTTTACAAATGGAAAAGAAAAAAGAAAGAAAGAAAGAAAGAGGTTAAATAACTTGGCCAAGTTCTCAAATAATAAGTGATACTAATATTTTAATTCTATTATATTGATTTAGTTTAAATTAAAAGTCAGATTTTTTAAGCCCCCATAATTACACAGAAAGTCTTAATTCAATTCTTCAGACAATGAAAGAATTAACTGGGAGTGACTAAGCCTACATAGTGGGGTTATAATGTTCCATGTCTTATGAATGAGCTAACTTTAAATAAAAGCGCATAGAAGGCAAACTGATAATACTATGGGGTGTTGTCCTGGCATTAGCATGTTTTTTGGTACTGGGGATTGAATTTAGGGGAATTTGACCATGGAGACACACTCCCAGCCCTATTTTGTATTCTATTTAGAGACAGGGTCTCACTGAGTTGCTTAGTGCCTTGCTGTTGCTGAGGCTGGCTTTGAACTCACAATTCTCTTCTCAGCCTCCCAAGCCGCTGGGATTATAGGCATGTAACCCTGTGCTCAACTGGCATTAGATTTAATACCACCATAGATGGCTTCTTTAACCAGGTGTTGCTGCAGGGAAATATTCTCATTTTTGTCCTTTCTGGGTGATCTTTTTGTTTCCAATCATCATTGTTTTGTTTTGTTTTTTTATGTATTTGGATCCCATATCCACAGAATTAACCATACCCTTGAATTCATAGCATGTGATCATCATCGTCAGTGCCAGACTTCATTTTTTAATTTAATTTTACGTTGTTTTCACTTGTCTGCCACCTTCAAACCCATTACCCTTCCCTCAAAAACTTCTCTCTGGTGCAAAATGTGTTTTCCTCGATCCTTTGTCTGATGAGAGAAATGCATACCGGAGGCAGGTGTTAGTCTGCTCAGTAAAGGGTCAACTCTCTTCTGTGAGTTCTATGGCTTCCAGTTCAGCAGCCACCTATTGCCAGAGCACCAAAGTATCAGATGTCTGGAAATGAATATTCTGATCCAGGCCACTCTAGCTTTCAATGAAAGGGTGTTTGATTTATGCTTCTTGGCTTTGTTTTACTTGTGAAGGCACTGGTGGAGTTAGGCCTGAAATGTTGGGTAACAGACTCTACAGTAGGTGCCAATAGCACTATTGAATACTCTCTTCTCTACCTGAGGCTTATATTTGCAAGGTTTACATTTGTAACAATGTTATGCAGTGTTTTGTAAATTGTATTCTTCCTGTCATTTTTTATTAGCAAACCTTACTTATAGTCTCCTGAACATACTGTTCTTTTTCAGCCTTAAGTCTCCACTTTACTGTCCTGAATAACCTAGAACTCACTTCTCCCAACAGTCCCCATTCCCCTTCCACGTGTATCAACTCTGACAATGACTTATTCTGATTTGTAGAATGAATGAACTTGCACAATTCACAAATGAATACATGCAAGAATTAATGCATGAAGGACCAGAGAAGAAGAGAACATGCTATTCAATCACATGATCTCTCCGAAGATCATTCACAAACAGCCTTGCCATCCTACCCTACTTGCGTGAGACTGGCAAAACGCCCATGCGCTTTCTATCAAAAGTTTTCTGTTCAGAAGTATGCCCCCGCAAATCTCATGTTACTAAGAAACAGTTTCAAGTTCAGGATGGATTTTTCCAGCTTAGTGCAAAATTTAAATTAAGAGCAAGAGTACAATCAAGGTTAATCAAACATTTTAGAATTAGAAAGATGCTGAAACTCCTTGAGATTTGGTATCTGATATCTAGAAACAATACAGTGCTCATTTGGAGAACACCTAATTGGATAACAATTTGATATTTAATGGTGCAGCTCATCCTGCTGTTAATCCTCTCTCTTCCTCAGTCCCTGTCTAATGAGGTTAGCACTAAATCAGTATGCTGGCTTCCCTAATCTCTCAAGAATTCACCAGTGGTCTCCATCATTAAGACTTTGCACAGGTAATGAGAAAATTTTCCCTGAATATTTGATTGTATTACAAATAAAACAACTGGAACAAATCAACATTTGCTGGAAATGGGACTGCAGAGTTTTTGAATAGTTCATAGTCCTCATCCACTTATATTTGACCTGCAACTATTCTAAACATTTTACATATTTACACTCATATAGTTATGATGACACTATCAGGAAGGTGCTGTGATGGTCCCCAGTATTAGAGTGGAGTAGCTGACAATAACACATAAACCCAAATATGGAATGACCTGACTCAAGAGTAACTTCTTCATGTAATAGTTTGATGACAGTCCAGTGTGTTTCTCATCTTTCTGTCACTGGGACAAATTCCTGAGAAAAACAATTAAAGGGAGTAAAGAGTGATTTTTGGCTCATGGTTTCACAGGTTTCAGTGGAGGGTTGAATGGCTTTATTGCTCTAGGTCTGTGATGAGGTAAAGCAGGGGAAAACTGATCACCTGATGTCAGTTGGGAAGGAGAGAGAGAGAGAGAGAGAAAGGCGAAAGGGGCCAGGGACATGAAAACCATTCCAGGGCATGCCCCTAGTGACCTGCTTCATGCAACTAGGCCCCACTTCCTGAAGTTTCCACCACCTCCTCGTAGTACCATCATCCATAATCCCATTGATGAATCACTGATGAGGTCAGAACCCTCATGATCCAATCACTTTCCAAGAACCCTATATCTGAACTCTATTCAGTAGGGACCAAACAAGCCTTCAGCATACAAGTTAGATTCAAACCATAATATTTATTCAGCTACCTTCAACCTGCTCTTCACAAAGTCACCCTGGTGTTTGCCATCCTAATTAGTAGGAAGAGGAAAGTATGGAGAGCGGTGACAGAGAATGGGAGAAGAGTCTTATCAGCTTTGACCTTGATCTCAGGCACACAGCTCCTGGGGATAAAGGAATTCTCATGCTAGAGAACCATAATGTTTCACCAGATCTGTTTCTCCATCAGAGAGCAGCACTCCACCTGACCCCAGCTTTATCTTCAAAATCTGCATGTGTGACGCATAAATCAAAGGCATTCCTGTATATCAGCGACAAATCCTCTGAAATGGAAATGAGGACAACCACTCCATTCACAATATCTTCAAAAAAAATAAAATACTTGGGAATCAACCTAACAAAAGAGGTGAAAGACTTATACAATGAAAACTACAGAACCCTAAAGAGAGAAATAGAAGAAGATCTTAGAAGATGGAAAAATATACCCTGTTCATGGATAGGCAGAACTAACATCATCAAAATGGCGATATTACCAAAAGTTCTCTATAGGTTTAATGCAATGCCAATCAAAATCCCAACGGCATTTCTTGTAGAAATAGAGAAAGCAATCATGAAATTCATATGGAAAAATAAAAGACCCAGAATAGCAAAAACAATGCTAAGCAGGAAGTGTGAATCAGGCGGTATAGCGATACCAGACTTCAAACTATACTACAGAGCAATAGTAACAAAAACAGCATGGTACTGGTACCAAAACAGGCGGGTGGACCAATGGTACAGAATAGAGGACACAGAAACCAATCCACAAAACTACAACTACCTTATATTTGATAAAGGGGCTAAAAGCATGCAATGGAGGAAGGATAGCATCTTCAACAAATGGTGCTGGGAAAACTGGAAATCCATATGCAACAAAATGAAACTGAATCCCTTTCTCTCGCCATGCACAAAAGTTAATTCAAAATGGATCAAGGAGCTTGATATCAAATCAGAGACACGCCGTCTGATAGAAGAAAAAGTTGGCTACGATCTACATACTGTGGGGTCGGGCTCCAAATTCCTCAATAGGACACCCATAGCACAAAAGTTAACAACTAGAATCAACAAATGGGACTTACTCAAACTAAAAAGTTTTTTCTCAGCAAAAGAAACAATAAGAGAGGTAAATAGAGAGCCTACATCCTGGGAACAAATCTTTACTCCTCACACTTCAGATAGAGCCCTAATATCCAGAGTATACAAAGAACTCAAAAAATTAGACAATAAGAGAACAAACAACCCAATCAACAAATGGGCCAAGGACCTGAACAGACACTTCTCAGAGGAGGACATACAATCAATCAACAAGTACATGAAAAAATGCTCACCATCTCTAGCAGTCAGAGAAATGCAAATCAAAACCACCCTAAGATACCATCTCACTCCAGTTAGATTGGCAGCCATTATGAAGTCAAACAACAAGTGCTGGCGAGGATGTGGGGAAAAGGGTACACTTGTACATTGCTGGTGGGACTGCAGATTGGTGCAGCCAATTTGGAAAGCAGTATGGAGATTTCTTGGAAAGCTGGGAATGGAGCCACCATTTGACCCAGCTATTTCCCTTCTCGGTCTATTCCCTAAAGACCTAAAAAGAGCATGCTACAGGGACACTGCTACATCGATGTTCATAGCAGCACAATTCACAATAGCTAGACTGTGGAACCAACCTTGATGCCCTTCAATAGACGAATGGATAAAAAAAATGTGGCATTTATACACAATGGAGTATTACTCTGCATTAAAAAATGACAAAATCATAGAATTTACAGGGAAATGGATGGCATTAGAGCAGATTATGCTAAGTGAAGCTACCCAATCCCTAAAAAACAAATGCCAAATGTCTTCTTTGATATAAGGAGAGTAACTAAGAACAGAGTAGGGTCGAAAAGCATGAGAAGAAGATTAACATTAAACAGGGATGAGAGGTGGGAGGGAAAGGGAGAGAGAAGGGAAAATGCATAGAAATGGAAGGAGACCCTCAGAGTTATACAAAAGTACATACAAGAGGAAGTGAGGGGAAGGGGAAAAATAATACAAGGGGGAACAAACGAATGTCAGTAGAGGGGGCAGAGAGAGAAGAGGGGAGGGGAGGGGAGGGGAGGGGGGATAGTAGAGGATAGGAAAGGCAGCAGAATACAACAGACACGAGTATGGCAATATGTAAATCAATGGATGTGCAACTGATGTGATTCTGCAATCTGTATATGGGGTAAAAATGGGAGCTCATAACCCACTTGAATCAAATTGTGAAACATGATATATCAAGAACTATGTAATGTTTTGAACAGCCAACAATAAAAAATTAAAAAAAAAATAAAAATAAATAAATAAATAAATAAAATAAAAATAAAAATAAAAATTAAGCATGTGAGAGTACACAGCCAGAAAAAAAAAAAAAAAACGGGCAAGATGGTAAATTTTAAATGATGTATTTTTTTGCTATAAAATAAAATATTAAAAGATAAAAAAAAAAATCTGCATGTGTGAGTCTTTATTTTTCTTATCCTCCTCCACCACTTGCCATAACTGAGAGTTTGGCCATACTGGTCATAGTGGGAAAGAGTGTGGAGGAACATGTGTTGGAGCCCTATATGAGCCATCCAGTCATCAGTTTTGCTGAAATTCCATTGGTTAAAACTTGGTAATTTGGCCACACCTAACTCCAAGAGAGACTGGGAAATATCTATCTTCCTTATTATTGAGAATTGTTTTTATATATGAGCCCCAAAGACTTATATTCAACTCATAATTCAAAATGCTTTTGAGTCCATCTTCATAAATTTCCATAGTCTTAATGATTACGGCATTGCTCAAAAGTCCAAGTCCAAAGTTTTCTCTGAGTCTCAAAGAATACTCTAGCCATAAAAACCAAATAACTAGTTATATATTTCTAATATACAATGGTGGGACAGACATTGAGTAAATATTCCTATTTCAAATGGGGAAATGGAGGAATAGAAAGTTGAGATGATACCAAAACAAGATGAAAACCCAGCAAGCCATAAATCCTAGAGCTCAATATCTAGCATATGGGGCACATGATAGAAAGATGTAGTTCCAAAAGCTTTGGGCATCCCTGGTCCTATGGTCTTGTTGATTGCAGTCCACATAGCTACTCGCCTGGACTGGCCCTATTCACTGCCTACAGCTTTTCTCAGAAGACAGTCCAGGTTCTTGGCATCTCTAACTTCCTGGGGTCTCCACTGCAGCCTGAACTTCAATTTCAGAGCCTCCCCATATCAGGGGATTCTTACAGGTATCCCTACATTACCTAACCTGCCTAATTCTTCTTTGACATCTGGGTATAAACCTTCATAACCTGAACATTCTGCATTCATGCAAAACCAGCGCCATCTGGACTGCACAGAAGTTCACCACTAATGGAACCAATATCCAGGCCAACTTGGCCATGGCAGCAGTGGCCTCTGAGTATATAGATATACGTACATTGTGAAATGAGTTCTGGGGAGAGAGCGACCCAGGTGCATTGTCAAGGCAGGGTGCCCCCAAGCTCTTTTCTCAAAGCAAAGTCTTTCAAGCAATTTCTAATTTTTGCACCCTTGAGCCTATATTGTGTGTGGTTTGATGACTCCTGAGACTCCCTTAAGACATGTTTCCTATTGTCTCTGCAAAGTACTTGGTTTCTCCTTACTGGTGCTAAACTCTTCAGCAACCATTTCACTTTCTTCATTTTTTAAATTATTTTATTGGTTCTTTTTAGTTATACATGATAGTATAATGCTCCTTTTCTGGCCAAACTGTAAGTTTTTCATATCTTTCTGTTCTGCTCCTCATTTACAATTCTCATTGTAAGCCTGGTAAGAAGCAGATGTCAATATCCATGCCATGACCTGAATGTTGGGCTGTCTTGAAATTTCTCCTGCCAAACTAATTAGTCCATCACATTTAAACTCAGCCTCATACTAAGCCTCAGGGTATGGATGAAATGTAGACCTGTTTTTCCGCAGCATGGAATACAAATGGCCTCTACTCCAAATCTCAATAGATTTCTCATTCTCATTTAAACGTTCATGAATATCACCTTTACTATCCATATTTCTATTAGCATTTGGTCTTCTGAGTTCACATAAGAATTGTCCAATAAGCTCTGCTTGCAATGTTCTAGAGCTTCTGTATCATGCATCTCCCAGCTTTTCCAAATTTCTCCCCAAAACAAGTTCTAAAACCTTCTGAATGATGTGGTCAGGTATACGCAGAATAATGATCTCACTCCTCTTACCATTTTTCGGTGCTAGCTTTTGTTGCTGTAACAAAATGCTTTTAAAATTAACTTATAGAAAGAAAGATTTGTTTTGGCTCACAGTTGCAGTTTTTAGTCCATGGTCAGGTGACTCCATTATTTCTAAGCCTGTGATGAGGGAGCATGTTAGGGCAGAAGCGTGTGGCAAAACAAAGCTGCTCAACTTCATAGCAACTTGGAGACAGAAAGAGAGAGATAGAGATAGAGATAGAGATAGAGATAGAGATAGAGATAGAGATAGAGATAGAGATAGAGATAGAGATAGAGATAGACGGGGAGGGGGAGGAAGGGGCCAGAGACAAGAAAATCCCTTCCAAAACACATCGCAGTGAACTACTTCTTCCAACTAGGCAACAGCTCCTAAAGTTTCCACCAGTCCCCATAATGCCATCAGCTATGAACCTGTCAAGATTAATCTATTGATAAAGCCAGAGCCCTCATGATCCAATTTCCAAGTGTTCCGCATCTGAGCACCACTGCATTAGTGACCACATAGTCAATACATGAGTCTTTGGGGAACGCTACATATCTAAACTATGACACCCTCATTATTCTGTACATCCTGCCTCTTGCTCTGCTTACTTTAATATAACCCGATCAATCATTTCCAGTTAAACACCATCCCCAACTTACAACAGCTCAACTTAAGTCTTTCTTCACTTTATGATGATGTGAAAGTGATTCACACTCAGTAGAAACATTATTTAGGTTCAAAATTTGAGTTTTGAATTTTGATCTTTTCCTGGGCTAATCATGCAGCCTGAGGCTCTCTCATGAAGCCATACAGCAGCGCAGAGGGTTGCAGCTCCCTGACAGCTACACAGTTCTAAGGGGAAATAGTACTCTACAGGGCTAAGTTAGGGCCTTTGGTAGGTATGTATAATAAACATATTCAACTTCAGATATTTTTAAAATTTATGTGGGGTTTATCAGGACATAACCCCATTGCAAACTGATAAGAATTTGAATTCTCTTAGAATACTTGCACAACATTAAGAAATTCTAATAGCCTCAAAAATCTTCAAATACTACTAGCTTACACATATTACTCTCTCTGAAATCTGGCTTTCTCTTACCTAGTGATGCCACGTACCCAAAAGCACTTCCCAGTGGAAAATATTTACTTAAACATTCCTTACTCTTTCAGAGGCCAAAAGAGTGGATCCTTGGTTTTCTACTTCTTACTGTCATTTCCAAATAATTTTTATTGGTTATTGATGAATTGCTATACAAAAATTCTCCCCTCCTTATTTCTTGGGATTGTCATCCTCTGACCATTTTGTATTTTCCTGTAGTTTTGAAGACTTTTGGCACCTGACTCTCTCCATTCCAACCTCTACTTGACCCTGAGGCATTTCGTAGTTGAGTGCATAGTCAAGTCTTAATCTCATAGCTCCCAGCCTTCACTTGGACTACTCTTCATTTATACATTCTCAGGAGCATGCCTTTGAACATTTTTTTTGGCTCAAAATCAATTCCCATTGAAATCTTAGAATTTTATATTTCAGTCTTCAATTATATCATCCTAACCTTTCAGGTTTCTGATTATCGCTTACTAACTTGCTTTTCCAGCTCAATGAAAATAGCCCTCATTCCCATTAGTATCCTAGGTTGTTTCTCCAGACTGCTGTGGAAAAGTGTCATCTTCTAGGCAGCTTGAAAGAACAGAAACATATTGTCTCAAAGTTTGAGAGACTAGAAGTTTGAAATTACAGTATCCCCCTCTGAAATGTGGGAGGATAATTTTTCCTTACAATTTCCCAGGTTCTGGTAGTTTTCTGGCAATCTTTGGCATTCTGTGGCTTTTGGCTACATACCCCAATCATCCTTCTTAACATGATATTCTCCTTGTTTCTCAGTTTTGACATGACAGTCTACTTATAAGAACACCAGTCATACCGAATTAGACCCCACCCTCCTCCAATATGACTTAATCTTAGCTAATTACATCTTCTGTTACCTTATTTTCAAATAATGTCACATCCTGAGATAACAAAATTAGGATTTCAACCTATGGCATTTTCAATTTTTTGTGGGAGAGGGACATAATACCCTAATGATAGTGCAGGGAGCCTCCAACTTCCTAATCCATGGCTGAATGTGAGACAAAGTTCATAAACATCCTGAACCGTGTTAGCAGCAGGAATCCAAAAGTAAAAGGGACATACAACTGGCCAACAGAATGTAACCACACTCTTTCACCAGTAAGTGGCTTATGCTGACTAGAGGTAAACTTAAAGTAGACAGGCTAGAAGACAAATTCAAAGGGGGAACTCTCTGATTGCCACAATTACCCCAAATACCAGAGGCAGCAGGCTGCAGGAGAAATAAACTCTGCAAGATTACTTTAGCCGAGTCAACTAAGCAAATAAACTAAGCAAATAAACAAAGGAACAACCCAGGAAGCAGGGAATTTCTACCCAGAGTTGATATAATATATCATCTAAAATGTAGAGTTTTCACCCAAATATTATAAGATGTCAAAGAAATAGAAAAACCTGATCTATATAAATGAAAAGGTAGAAACTGTCCCTGAAAGAGCAATAGTGAGATACTACTTCATATTTACTTGGGTGGCTATAGCCAGAAAAATAGAAAATAATGAGTGCTGTCAAGAGTGTGGAAAAATTGGAACATTTGTACCTGCTACCAGGATGTTAAAATGGTATAATTACTGCGAAAATCCATTTTAGTAGTTTCTCAACCAATGAAACAGAAAATTACCTTATGACTCAGCAAATTCACTCTCAAGTTTATCCCCCCCAAATGAAGAGGTATTCAAGAGAAACTTGTGCATGAATCTCCTAATTGCTCAGTTCATGATAGTCAGAAGACAAAAAAAAAAAAAAAAAAAAAACTGTCTAATAGATAAAGGAAATGTGGTATATCCATACAATGGAATATTATTTGGTCACAAAACAGAAATGAAGTATTCATATACAACAATGCAGATAAACCTTGAAACGCTATGGTGTGAAAGGAGCCAGGCGGAAAAAAAAAAGGCCACATATTGCATCATGCTATAAACATGAAATTCCTAGAATAGTTCAACTTTTAGATGCGAATAGCAGATAAGCCAGACAAGTGGAGAATGGAATGGGGTTAACTGCTTAACAGACATAAAGACTCCCCTACGTGGGTAATGAAAATGTTTTGAAACTAAACAGAAGTGGTAGTTTTATAACATTGTAAATGTGTCAAATGCCACTAAACGGTTAATTTTATGTTATGTGAATGTCAACTAATTTTAAAAAAAGAAAGAAACAAATAATAAAACATGTTATATCAACGAACCTTGAAAACCCCATGTTAAGAGGAAGGTCAGTCACACAATAGCACATATTGTTGTGATTCTATATGTATGACATATCCAGAATCATCAAATCTCCATATGCACAAAGATGAGCAGTTGTTTAGAGTCAGAGGCAGGGAGGGACCTGGTGATGGGAAGTCAGAGCGATTACTGATGTGTTTCTTTCTTGGGGTGAATCAAAATCTTCTAAAATTGGATTCTGGTGGTAGTTTGATTTGCCTGTGAATAAACTCAAAACACTGAACTGTAATTGAGTGGGTTGTATAGTATTGAGTTTTACAGGGCAATAAAGCTGCTTTTAATAAAAAAGAATCAATAAAATATTTGGGCTACGGTTGGCAATAGCCAAGAATTAACATAAATTGAGAGAGGAGCTGTGTGGAGCTGAAAGGGAGAGGGACAGGGAAAGTACATGAGCTAGAGCTATGTGCTCTTCTCCTTGGCCCTAAGGACTTTTGCTACCAAACGTATGTCCACCTGTTGTTTTGCATATCTATTATTTATTTTCAGACTCCCTCAACCAGATCGTGAGCCCATGTGTTGCTCCATCCCCAGCACTGACAACCACGATTCTATCAATCATCAGGGACCACATACAATACCCACAGACTGAGGGCTGAAACCACAGAAATGTATGTTCTCACAGTTCTGGAGGCTGGAAGTCCTAGGTCAAGGTATCTGCAGGGTGATTTCTCTGGGGCCTCTCTCCTTGGCTGAAGATGGCTTTCCTTACATGATTTTCCCTTTATATGTGTCTGTGTCCATGTTCCCTCTTATAAGAACAATGGGCAGATAGGATTAGGACCCAGCCAATGGCCTAATATTAGTTAAATTAGGCCATTGGCTGCAGATCAAACCCAAGGCTCTGTACATCCTACACGAATACTTGACCACTATATCCTCAGACCATGAATCATCTCTTAGAACACTTTGTCTCTAAATTTAATCACATTCCTAGGTCCTGGGGATTAGGCCTTCAATATTAATTGAGAGAGAAGGACACAATTTTGCCCATAATAGTAAATGTGAATATTGGCAAGATGTATGAATGAACACTGAAAAGATGAAGCCTAGATCACATTTATACTCTAATAAAAGTGTACAAATTAAAACTATCACAAATATTTGTAAACAGAGTATAAGTAAAACTCCTCAGAATATTAACAGTAGTGGTGAGATTATGGATGATTGTGGATCGCAGTTTTCTTAATTTTACTTTCCTCTATCTTCTCAAATTTATACAATATAATAAGTTTTACTTTATTTCTACAAAATAATATCTGCTCGTTGAAGAAAGTTTGAGAAACGGGAAAGAATTAAAAAGATGGTTGAAGTCAATTGTCTACAATATAGACACTATTAAAACTTTAATTCATATTTGTGATTGTTTGAATATAAGGTGTTCCCCTAAAGCTCCTGTGTTAATGCAGGGGTGTTCAGAGGTGAACTGATTGGATTGTGAGAGCGGTAACTTAATCAGTTCACTCTAGTTTGAATGAGCATGGTGGTAACCATAGGCAAGTGGGGGTGGCTGGAAGGGTGGGTCACAGAAGGGCTTATCTTCCCTGGGCCCCCTCTCCCCTGCCCTCTGATCCCTCTCTGTGCTGCCTGGCTGCCATGAGGGGAACAGATGCCCCCCACCATGACTTTTCTCTGTGATGTTGGACCCAGAGCAATGGAGTAAGCTGACTATGAACTGAGACCTCTGAAACTGCAAGCCTTAAATAAACTTTCCCTCATCTAAGTTGCTCATGTCAGGTATTTTTGTCATAGCAACACAAAGCTGAATAACAACACAATATTGTTCCACTTTTATATACATGCATACGTATTGTATGATCTACCTAGTTTTACTGGATTGGAGGTATATGTTATTTACTGTTCTATAGCATGCTATATTTTTATGCCAACAGCATACCTTTTTTCTCATGAGTATTCTGAGTACATTTCTTTAATTGATAAATGGTATGAATATACACCACCCTGTCCATGAGGCTCTCTATTTTTAAAATAGACCTTCGGGTTGTTCATTTTCATATTAATCAGGCACCCTGTACCTTACATATGATGAGGAGTGATGGCTCAGCACAGAGTTGGCAAACTGAAGCTCAACACAGATGATTCAGGAGTAAATGTAATCCATCCGGCACTCAGGACTCCAGCAAGTGCTACCTGAAGGGACCTATCCCCTTAAATATAACATGGAATGTTTTTTACTCTAATTTATGAGAACTTTATAAGTGAGCAATTCTGGTAATAGTGTTGGTTTCAGCAAAAAGTACAGCATTACAGAGTGGAGGGAAATATCACTAACCTCCCATGGGGCACATTTTATTACTTCTTCAGAGGACAAATGGGGTTCAACTTAATAAGTTGAAAGATGTTTCATTCCCTAGACTTGTCCAGAATCATAAGGCTGAGAGAGCTGGATCAAAATGTAGGCAGAATTTGTTTCTTCTGAGGCCTCAGAAGTCAGCCAGATTGTTCTCTGATAATATACACCTATTATCAGAGAGATAATGTCCAGCATTGAGGGTTTTTGTGGTATTTGTGGGTGGCAAGGGGGAAGGTGACTAATGGCAAATGTCAGCAAGGGTCCTACCTCCCTTGTCTTCAACGGCACCTTAAACACTAGAATCACACAGGGACACAGCTGAAAACCCTGTCATGCTTCAAGACTGTGTTCCACCTACTTACAAATATTAGCCAGGTTCCAATTCCGGGTGGATCTTGGGATTTTTTCTAACTTCTCTGTACCTCAAGTTCTCATTTGCTAAAATTGCAAATAATAGGAGATAATGATAGCCCTTCTTGCACAGTTGTTTAAAATAAGTAAGTGTCCACTCACGTACCCATGTGATGCCCCCACTCCTGGTGCACACACACTGAGAAAAATGCCTAGCACATGATAACCATGTAAGTAATTTTCCTGGAAAAATCGCGATGACTAATGAATGTTGTTTGTTGCTTAATTTGTCAAAGAGTACAGGAGGCCTCTGTTTTATATGACTTTTAGGTTTCTACAAGAAATTCCAATATCCAGTAAATTTACTGCATTTCTTCTAAGAAACAATATTAAAAATTGATCAAAAAACTATTTAGAGGTTCTAGGATATTAGATCAGGGAGAGAAAGTAGGTGTTACTCAGTTAAATCTTCCAGTTTCCCAAAGGAGAAAACTAAATCACAGAAAGAAACAATTTCCTAAGGTGACAGGATCCTTAATGAAGAAATACCAATAGATCTCAGGGCCATTGGTACATGACCCCCTTCCAAGGGTTTTCTCTTGCAACAAGTAGCAAACTTTAATTTTTTCTACTTCAAGAGTTTCCATAATTTTATATAAATTGTCAGGTGATTTTGTAGTTTAAAAACAAATAAATGTTTTTAATGTTTTGGTTCAAAATAGTGGTAAACAATTATCTTTACCACTCCTCTGTCTATACCCAAAGGACCTAAAAAGGAGCATCCTACAGTGACACAGCCACATCAATGTTTATAGCAGCTCAATTCATAATAACCAAACTTTGGAATTAACCAATCTACCCTTCAATAGATGAATGGATAAAGAAACTGTGGTATACATACACAATGAAGTATTACTCAGCAATAAAAGAAAATAAAATTATGGCATTTGAAGTAAATGGATGGAGTTAGAGAATATCCTGCTAAGCAAAGTAAGCCAATCCCAAAAAACCAAAGGCCGAATGTTTTCTCTGATAAGTGGATCCTAATCCATAATGTGGGGGGGGGGGGCGCGCATGAGATGAGTGGAGGAACTTTGGATAGGGCAAAAGGGATATGGGGACTGGGGGTAGAAAAGATGGTGGAATAAGACAGCTATAATTACTCTAGGTACATGTGGATTGCAAGAATGGTATGACCCTACTTTGAGTACAACCAGAGAAGTGAAAAATTCTGCTCCATTTGTGTACAATGAATCAAGAAGCATTCTGCTGTCATTTATAACTGATTAGAATAAATAAGTAGATAAATAAATAGACAACTATCTTTTATTTTGCCACTTAAGAATAAATATAACACAAAACAAAAATTTATAACATAATTTAAGGAAATACTAAAAAAAATAAAATAAAGATATAAAGCCAGGGTAAAGAGTGGTCTTTTAAAACTGTGTTTCCTTAGAACATAAAGAAGAACAAAGCTGAAAAAAATTAATAAACTAATCTATAAGGTAGGAAACTTTGCTCTTTAAAACACAGTTTAGAAAATAGAAAGTCAAGTTGTGGACTGACTTGTGATTTTTTTAAAAAAATTAAACAGTAAGATAACAAATAACCCAATCAACAAATGGGCCAAGGACCTGAACAGACACTTCTCAGAGGAGGACATACAATCAATCAACAAGTACATGAAAAAATGCTCACCATCTCTAGCAGTCAGAGAAATGCAAATCAAAACCACCCTAAGATACCATCTCACTCCAGTAAGATTGGCAGCCATTTTGAAGTCAAACAACAATAAGTGCTGGCGAGGATGTGGGGAAAAGGGTACTCTTGTACATTGCTGGTGGGACTGCAAATTGGTGCGGCCAATTTGGAAAGCAGTATGGAGATTCCTGGGAAAGCTGGGAATGGAACCACCATTTGACCCAGCTATTCCCTTTCTCGGACTATTCCCTGAAGACCTTAAAAGAGCGTACTACAGGGACACTGCCACATCGATGTTCATAGCAGCACAATTCACAATAGCTAGACTGTGGAACCAACCCAGATGCCCTTCAATAGATGAATGGATAAAAAAAAATGTGGCATTTATACACAATGGAGTATTACTCTGCACAAAAAATGACAAAATCATGGAATTTGCAGGAAAATGGATGGCATCAGAGCAGATTATACTAAGTGAAGCTAGCCAATCCCTAAAAAACAAATGCCAAATGTCTTCTTTGATATAATGAGAGCAACTAAGAACAGAGCAGGGAGGAAGAGCAGGAGGAAAAGATTAACATTAAACAGAAACATGAGGTGGGAGGGAAAGGGAGAGAAAAGGGAAATTGCATGGAAATGGAAGGAGACCCTCATTGTTACACAAAATTACATACAAGAGGAAGTGAGGGGAATGGGAAAAAAACAAGAAGAGAAATGAATTACAGTAGATGGGGTAGAGAGAGAAGATGGGAGGGGAGGGGAGGGGGGATAGTAGAGGATAGGAAAGATAGCAGAATACAACAGTTACTAATATGGCATTATGTTAAAATGTGGATGTGTAACCAATGTGATTCTGCAATCTATATTTGGGGTAAAAATGGGAGTTCATAACCCACTTGAATCTAATGTATGAAATATGATATGTCAAGAGCTTTGTAATGTTTTGAACAACCAATAAAAAAAAATAAAAAATAAAAATAAAATAAAAAAATAAAAATAAAAATAAAAATAAAAATCATATACTGAGAATATTTAAAGAATTCTTATAACCTTAACCCTAACCCCTTGCAGGTACTGTGAGTTTGGCTGTGCTGGTTTCAGCTCTCCTCTGTGGCTCTACTTATCATGCTCAATCTTCCATCTTTTTAAAACACAGTTTCCTTGTATATTAATTCTATCATCTGTGCCACTTCTGGGTTAGTTTCTATCAATTGGCTTTTCTTTCAACAAGTCATATTTTTCTGACTGGTTTGCATGCCAAATGACTTTTTAAAATTTATGTATTTATTCTAATTTGTTATATATGATAGAGGAATGCATTTTAATTCACAGTACATATATACAGCACAATTTTTCATGTCTCTGGTTGTACACAAAGTAGAGTCACACCAGTCGTGCCTTCATAGGGTAATGATGTCCATCTCATTTCACCTCCCCTCTCCTTCACATCCCCTCCCTCCCCTTCACCCTATCTAAAGTTCCTCCATTCCTCCCATGCTCCCCTACTCCATCTCCATTATGAATCAGCATTTTTGTATCAGAGAAAACATTCGACCTTTGGTTTTAGGGGATTGGCTTACTTCACCTAGCATGATATTCTCCAATTCCATCCATTTACCTTCAAATGCCATGATTTTATTTTCTTTTAATGCTGAGTAATATTCTACTGTGTATATATACTACAGTTTCTTTATCCATTCATCAAATGAAGGGCATCTGGGTTGGTTCCACAATTTACTTTTTGTGAATTGAGCTGCTATAAACATTGATGTAGCTGCATCACTGTACTATGCTCTTTTTAAGTCCTTTGGGTATAAACCGAGGAGTGGTATGGCTGCATCAAATGGTGGTTCTATTTCAGTTTTCCAAGGACTCTCCATACTGTTTTCCAGATTGGTTGCAACAATTTGCAGTCCCACCGGTAATGTATGAGTGGGCCTTTCCCTCCCCCATCCTTGCCAACACTTATTGTTATGTATTCTTAATAGCTGCCATTCTGACTGGAGTGAGATGAAATCTTAAGAGTAGTTTTGATTTGTATTGCTTTAATTGCTAGAGATGTTGAACATTTTTTTTCATATATTTGTTGATTAATTGTACATCATCTTCTGAGAAGTATCTGTTCAGTTCCTTGGACCATTTATTGATTGGGTCATTTGTTGTTTTTGGTGTTAAGTTTTTTGAGTTCTTTATATAAAGAACCCAAATGACATTTTATTGAATGTTAAAAGTGTGAATTACATATTTGCAGATATTGGATAATTTCATACTCCACAAATATTATTAAGTTTATTTTGAAATTTTGGTGATCTGTTTTTAGGGTTATGTTAAATAAATTCCAAAATTTGTTTCCCACTGTGATAACATTTGGTGAAATACCAAAAATAAGAATAATATTATGTACTTGCACTTAAATACATATAAAAATATTGGTATACATATGTGTGTAACAGATAAATTTAGATCATATAATATTGTTTTATAGTCTAGCTTTTATACTTCCCATATAGTTTACAATTTCATGTCATTTTCTAAAATAATTTTTTGAAAATTTTTTATAGTATCTTCTCCTGTAAATACAAGCCATCACTAATTTGACCATTTTCATATTTTAGGATATTAAATTCAAAGTATCAAATGCTAAACCTCTGTCATTGTCACCGATATTTATGGAATACAGTTACCTTCCTCACCATGAATTCACCTCTCTAAGAACCAATAAAATCTTAAATAGCTTTCCATAAGATTTATGTTAAGATCTGTTGTGGATTCAGTGAATAAAGACCATGTATAGTGCCTGGTACATAGGTTGCTCAATAAATAATACTTATATTTAAGAAGTCTAGATTGTCACAAAAACTTTCTTAAATAACGATTAAAAAAAATTGTTCCAAATCAAGAATGAATAATGGAGGCATGTTTTTAAACTAATACCAGATGGAGAAATAAGTGTTGGGTGATTAGTGGGAGGGCTTCAGAAGTCCCTATTGTCTTAAAGGAACCCTCTTGAGCCTTATATGTTGGTGAGTATTTTTACTGTCAACTCCCCAATGTTGGAAAAGGATGCTAGAGCTGCGTTCTAGTGTGTTCCTATTTATGGTGTTGCTTTGATGGAAGTAGTTAGACTCCTAAGCCCTCAACAATTTGAAAAATATAATACAATTTTCTCAGCACATGACCACTGGGAAGAAAAGGGGCAGGGACAAGATAAAGCCCCAAGGACATGCCCACCTTCCTACAGTTATCACCCCATAGTCCATTTACATTATTCATCCATCAAATGGCTAATCCTCTGATGAGGTGATAGCCTCATAAAGTCTTTTCACCTCTGAATTTTGCTGCACTGCCTCATACACAAGCTTTGTGGGGAACATTCAAGATCCCCACCACAACAGGATGCATGTTTGTCAAGTCGGTCTATGGTAACTTCCCTGGTTTCACACTACAAATAAGAGGTGGAGAGGAGCTAGATTCTTTACCTTTGATTTTGTTTTCACTGTGCTTTGGGTTTTGGTGCTGGTGATTAAACCCAAGGCCTCATACATGGTAGGCAAGTGCTCCAACGCAGCCCACTTCTTTACCTCTGATCAGGTTACATGTAAGACAGGACTTCTAGCTTTGTATTTTAGTTTCTTTGTTTTGTTTTTTAACAGTTGATTCAGTCAATACATTACCTAATACATTAATTGGGATAAATCAATTTGAATTATTTTCTATCACTTGGCAGAGTAAAAATTGTTAGAAACTTCAAGATTTCTTCTTGACTCTGATGCTCTGTAATTCATTTTACTTTGCTAAATAAATTTACCAGTAATGGTGGGGAAGAAATGCAGTATTAGATAGGAATGACCTAGATCAAACTTATAAGTAGTAAGTTATCTATAATCATCCTTCACCCTCTTCTTGGTTTACCAACAGTAGAAAGACCAGTGTCCAAAATCAACCATGAGATTACTCAGTTTGATAAGTTTAGAAAAGGTTTAAGCATGCCTAGTACCCTAATAAGAGGTGGAAATTCATGGCATTAGTCAGAGCATGTTGAAAAAGGGATAATTGAGTCAAACTCCTCTTCCTTGGGTGAGGGGGTAGAGATGTGTGTGTCTGAATAGAGACCAAGGCCCAGTGCAGGTAGAAATAAAAACATGATCCTGTCTTAAAATGAAGAAGATGGACAATCATTAATCTTTTTCCCATCCCCTACTCTTTGGGTATATACAAATAGCACATAACTAGCACTTTAATCAAATTCTGTGAGTAAAAAGATAAGTTATGCAGTCATTTTCAAAGGACTATCAGAAGCTGGTTCCCTCAAGCATGGAGAGAACAGGGGTTTGGAAAGAATATTGTGGGCAAACTTCAAATTTCACTGTTGGGGATAAATCCACAGGGAGTAGGAAGTTATGTTTCTGGTTAGATTTCCTCTGTTGTATACTTTCCAAGCACACTGCACCTTCCCTTGATGGCACTTGTGACAGTTGTGCTTAATTATTTGTGTAATTACTTGGTTAACATCCATGTCCCATGATAAATGGTGAGTTCTATGGGACCCAAGAAGCTCTCTAGCTTGTTAATTTCTGTCCCTAGAACTAGCATAGAAACTGTCAAATATAAAATTACATAACAGACATCATCTGATTATAGTTGAATGAAGGGAAAATATTGTCCCAATTTCAAGATCAGGTTAAAAGCAATTTCCTTTGTGGTTGATGTTTTTAATTGAGTTGCTGGGAAATTGAACCCAGAGCCTCACACATGTCAGGCAAACAGTCTATCACTGAGCCATATCCCCAGCCACCTTTCAAATTCCTGTCTTCCTTCCTCATCCCTACCTTTTAATCAAAATCATCTCCAAATCCTAAATTCAAAATTTCAGATATTAGCAACTTTCCCCCACTAAATAATGAGGAGCTACGTGACACAAAAGTATCTGGAAAGTACTGTGCTTGCTGTTGTGCCCATGGCCCATAATTACTATTTAGCTGCATTTTCTATGTATCTGTTAAGAGGATATTGGCTTTGAATATGTGATTTAACTTTAACCATTATCACTATATTCTAAGATAGTTATCACCATTTTACCCAATGTGAAAACCAAGGTCCAGATAGTTTAAATAACTTGTTAGAAACCAGCAGAGCTAAGAAACGAGCCCAGGTTGTTTTAATTTCAAAGCTGGAGTCAGTCCCAGGTTGGCTGGGCATGTCATTTTCCAAAATGGATTAAGCTCAAGATTCTTCTCCTACTGATTTAACTACAGAGAGGCTGGATAAGTTCTATTTCATTTCTGGCCTTAACAGTTTTCAAAAGTGATTTCTAGCAGTGCAATAATTGTCCCCAAATCCTATTACAACCAAACAATTTGGTCGGACCAAGAAGTTTATTCCAGTGGGATTTTGTGTGACCTTGCTTTCCAAACAGCCCTCCCTGCAAGCAAGACAGATGGTGCCAACCCCCGTGATGGGTCCCACACCTCCGTTTCTGGAAGAGGTATTTTATTTTAACTCTAAATCTTTAAAAGCTCGTTTCCAAGTCATAGCAAACACACTTGGGCTTGTTTTGTTTTCAGAGCAGAATGGTGGCCTGCACTTGGAAAGTTATGATCTCTCTGAGGATCCCCATCCCTTCGTTACACAGCACAGTGAGAGCCGAACATTTTTTATTTTTAATTTTCCAATGGCAATGACAGTCTAGACAACTCGGATGAAATATGCCTTTGAATTACTAGGTGATTCCACAGGAGGTAGAGACATATTGTGTTTTGATGCAGACACGCTTTTTAAAAGCAAGATGCAGCAATCCTATTTTTTAAACACCTGGTGAGATGGCAGAATAGAATTGTAACTTTTAGGGCATTATAATTAAAAGTGAAGGCCATAGTCAAAGAACTTTATTTTTCTAGTATAAGCTTTGCTCTGCTTTCTAACTTCTGAGGCTCATGGGGTTGAATTCCCAGGGTTCTGTCAATAATGTGGCTCACGAGCAAATTTGATGTATTTTCTCAGCTGTAACTGAGCATGTTAGCATAACATTTGCACACAGCTTCCAAGAAATCAGAAAGAGTTGAGAGGTTTATATTAGCATTTTGAAGATTGTGATTATTTAAAGTTTTGTAAGAAGGTAGAGAATACTTGTTAAGAACCATTTGAAGCCTGAATAAGATTCCACTCAATGATTTCACCCACTGTACAGATGCAAAAAATTGTTCCCCTACAGAGGAGCCATGAAGATATGGAAAGAAGAAAATGTATGGTTTCATCTAATCTAGTCTCAGGTTTATAGGCTTATGTGGGCCAGTCTGTACATGCAGAAAACCATGCCTGGCATCCCAGCAATTTTGGTGGCAACCATTAACAATAGTTCTTGCCACCAAAACTCAGGTTGAACCTTAATTCCTGAGTGTGCAGTGCGGGAAGGCAGAGCCTAGAGGAAGGCATGTGGGTCACGAGACTGGAGCTCTTATGAATGCATTATTCCTTTCCCCACAGTAATGAATGAGGCCTTGCTCTCTCCTGGATTGGTTATGCAAGACAAGTTGTGATGAATCAAGCCCATCCTTCTGTTTTCTGTCCTGCATGACCCTCTGCCCTTCCTTGATTTCCACCAATGCTATGAAGCAACATGTGGCCCTCACTAGATATTAAAACCTGCTCTTGGATTCTCAACCTCCAGAACTGGGAGGTAAAATAGATGTCTCTTCTCTATAAATTACTCAATCTCAGGTATTACAGTAAAAGAAAACAGGCTAAGACAGTTGTATTTAAACTCTTGTGGTTAAGGTACTTTATTTGTGGAAAAAATTTGATGGCCCATGTTAGTAAGCAACAGAGGTGATACCCTTACCTCTTCCATTTTTCAGTGGGCATCCAGTTTCCTAGACCCAGCTTATCTTAGTATGCTATTATCTTGGGAGACATCAAAGTCTATTGTGAACATCCCTTCAATATTATTTAGGGATCTTTGTATTCAAGTAAACCAAAAACCCAATACAAACTGATATAAACAAAAGCCTTTACTGGCTCACATACCTGAAAATTGTGGAGATAAACTGGTATGAAATTCAGTATCTCCTTTTGTTCTAGGCACATTGAGATGTTCTACAGCATTTAGATGTTGACCAACGTCTCTTTGGAGGAACAATGTCTCTTTTCTTGGATTTTGAGTTCCATGACCCTTCCCTTTCTCACGGGCTGATATACTCATGAACCTTTCCTTTTCTGCCAGCCATTCAAATGCCAGAGGTCCCTTGGTCCTAAGGCTATGTTCACTGCATAATATGTCTTCCCTTAAGGATCTAATCAAAGACTAATGACCCAATTGCCATTTTTATAACTCTTAAATCTGTGTTTTTCAACTATAACTTCTTTGTAGACCTTGCCACTCAAGTATCCAACTTACTCCTCAATACATTTACTTGACTGCTGTGTAGATCCTAAAACTTAAAGCAACCTACCCAATCCACTTAACCAATTTAAACTAGAGATATAACCACATTCCTTCATTCTTTTAAGTAGTTGTCTGAATTCTTGCATGCCTCTGTTTGTACACATTGTCCAAAACTCTTAGTGGCTCCCCTAACCCAAATAAGTCTAGTCCTTTTCAAACTCCAGTGTGAAAGGAGAGTTATAAAGTCCTCTTCCTCCACTAGCACTTATTTAATTGTGATGACGCGGGTCACTTTTGGCCCCTGGTCCTACCCATTCATTTGGACACTTGTTCATTGTGACTGTATGCCTTTGCTAGCTTAAATACTTGCCAATTCCCAAACTCAAGTTTCTGGTTATGTAATTCATAGTCACATGCTTAGAAATCATTTTCCAGGTTGGCTAGGGATGCAAGACTCAGCCCTTTTCCAAGACTCCAGACATTTTGTGAACACTTGCAGGAGAGACAGTTACTCGAACACTCTCCATCCCCTCCCACTGAACTCCCTTTGGGCCCTGATGTGCTCCTCCCAGCAATTGTTTCATTATCAATCCTATCAGTGAGATTCCTGCAATTGGAAGCTCAGAGAGCAGACTTGGGGGTATCTGACCCCTGCCACTGATGCTCTATTTAAAGTCTCAAAGGGCTCAGTTATGATTATGCTCTAATATAATAGGAGACTTCCCTTGCTAGGTATATATATAAATAAAGAGAAATACTCTACCAGTCCTTAGCAGGAACAAAAAATAAAGATGACTTTCTCTCCACATATATGAAATTCTCACCAAAAAACAAATCTATGCTTCAGTTCAAGAGCTGCCCCATAAATTGATACATAAAGTTAAAAAAAAAAAACCCCTCATAGTCTGTCCTCCAAAACCCTTTTGGCTTACTGCACTCCTCCTCTTGGAAAGAAATTGTTTATAGCCCCAGCTTCTAATGTGGGGATTTTTCTAAACTTCTTTTATTTATAAAGTTCTACTTTGTTATTTTAAAATTAAAACTTTCCCTTCTGCTAATGACTTAATCATTAGTTCTTGGATGTATTAATAAATAACTGGCCTTTCTGCCTTTCTCCTTCATCATCCATACTACTTTTGAAGTGATGATTTTAATATTAACATGGTTGTGATATTTCCAAGATTAATATTAAATGAAGAATACCCTCCTGGATCCTAAGGGTTCCATGTTTCATGATCTGGACCATGCCCAACTTTATAGCCTCATTTCCATCTAATCCTCCATAAAACTTTTCAATCTCCAAACTCCATGTGATTCATCACATACTATGTGGCAGTCCCACACTTCAGTTTCTCTACATGCTAGTTTTTACTCTGGCAATATCCCAGTTTCCCTTTTCACGTAAACTGACTCCTTTCTCCTCCTCAGACTTAGTTGTAAGTATTTCTAAACCTGGGAGCAATTCTCGATTCTTTGCCTGATTTTGACTCCCTTCTGTGGGCTACAGAACTACTTACTATCACATTATGTTGTGAATGTTGACCTACTTATCTAACTCTTCTAGAGGTTGTATTCTCTTTAAGGAAAATGCCGTCTCTTATATCTCTTCACAGTCACATTGAAGAGTACACTCCCTGTCATCTAACAGATATTTCATAATGTTGAATTAGAAGAATAACATGGGTAAAGTGTCTATTAATAGTATAGAGTGCTCAACAAATGTTAATTCAATGCTATACCTCTTATCCTTGTCCCCTAACTTCATGTTGCTTTATTAAGCTTTATATTTAATTATTGTTTAGAATATAACAGCCATTTATTCAAAGAAAAGAAAAGGTACAGATTTTGTAAGATACACAGATTTATTGAACTGAATTACTTAACTTAACCCTCTAATGAAATTTACCCAGAAATTTGCCAAATACTTCTCTTGCTATTTAAGTGTATTGTGCCAGTAATTTTCAACTCAGATAAAAGTTGGCCCCAAAGATAAGGTCACAGTATGAGCCATAAGGATATGCCTGTACTACAAAAGAACTATTTGAATTTTCTAATTTATACAAGCAGATATCATGTGTGGGAATGAATAGTAAGGGTATAGATAATGGTGGAAGGGACACTAAGTGAGAAAGTTTTAATTTGTTGATATGAGCTAAGCAGAGATTGCATTTGATATTGAAGTTCAAGGGGTTAGAGAGGGCTCTAAAGACTTGGCTGCTTATCTGAAACATGGATCAAAGATGGTCCACCCCAAGGAAAATGCCTGACCTGCTTTTGTTTAAAATGTAGAGGAAGAGTTTCAAAGGCTTAGGGAGATTGAAATGTTAGCAAGATTTGTCTTTTAAGACACTAGGAGTGGACCTGCAAACTGGTGCGGCCAATATGGAAAGCAGTATGGAGATTCCTAGGAAAGCTGGGAATGGAACCACCATTTGACCCAGCTATTGCCCTTCTCGGTCTATTCCCTGAGGACCTTAAAAGAGCATACTATAGGGATTCTGCCACATCAATGATCATGGCAGCACAATTCACAATAGCTAGACTTTGGAATCAACCCAGATGCCCTTCAATAGATGAATGGATTAAAAAACTGTGGCATTTATACACAATGGAGTATTACGCAGCACTAAAAAATGACAAAATCATGGATTTTGCAGGGAAATGGATGGCATTAGAGCAGATTATGCTAAGTGAAGCTAGCCAATCCTTAAAAAACAAATGCCAAATGTCTTCTTTGATATAAAGAGAGCAACTAAGATCAGAACAGGGAAGAAGAGCATGAGGAAAAGATTAACATTAAACAGAGACGAGTGGGGGGAGAGAAAGGGAGAGAGAAGGGAAACTATGGAAATGGAAGGAGACCCTCATTGTTACACAAAATTACATATAAGAGTTTGTGAGGGGAAAGGGGGAAAAAAAAAAAAACAAGGGAGAGAATTAAACATCAGCAGATGGGGTAGAGAGGGAAGATGAGAGGGAAGGGGAGGGGGGATAGTAGGGGATAGGAAAGGTAGCAGAATACAACAGTCACTAATATGGTATTATGTAAAAATGTGGATGTGTAACCGATGTGATTCTGCAACTTGTATTTGGGGTAAAAAATGGGAGTTCATAACCCACTTGAATCAAATGTATGGAAGATGATATGTCATGAGCTGTGTAATGTTTTGAACAACCAATAAAAAAAAAAAAAACTAAAAAAAAAAAAAAAAAAAAGAAATAAAATAAAACTCACTTTGAAAAAAAAAAAAAAAGACACTAGGAGTGTCCAGAAATACATACATTTCATTGGTACTTTGAGAAATAAAATTTTAAGGGATGCCCCAGCATCTTTGAAAAATTTTATGATGGCTTTTTTTTATAGACCAGAATTACAGTAGAAACTATAGCAACTCAGTTGGAAAACCTAAATGCAATGGAAGAAATTGCATCCTAAGGAGGCAGAGGTTAAGTGACAACAGACAACACTCAACTGCCAAAGGTAACAGCATTCAATTGCCAAAAGTAAGGTGGGTGTAGTTATCGTGGGTGTAGTTGACTTCAGAATCAGAGTACCAAACATAATAACCTGACTCACTCAGAACCACAGTATTGGCTGGTCATGATGTTCCTAGAAGTTAAATAAATAGGAAGGCTATTAAACTCTCATCTGAGCTGTGTTGGTGGAAATGTTCTAGGTCAAGTAAGCAAGAATCTAATTTGAATTATAAAATCAGAGTTATGGTCCTCTATCAATTGCAAAACGTGAACAGTGTATAGATTCAGAACCCCTCAAACAAAGGGAAAATTTGATCCTCTGGAGAAAGAAGTCTAGCACATGACTCAAAATGTACAGTTCTCCTCCCAACAAAGGGACCTTCAGCCTTTTACTGGGAAAACTGTGCTTTGGGAGAAAGAAAATAAGCAGACAGTTCAGAGACTACTGAACATGGGCTCTGAACTGATTCCAAGAGAATCATAATGTCCGTGTGGTCCTCCAGGCAGAGTAACTGTGAGTGGAGGTGAAATGATCAATGGAGTTTTAGCTCAAGTACATTTCACAGTAGGCCTAGAAGGTCCCAAAACACATTATTTGGTTGCTTTCCAAGTTTTAGAATGTATAATTGGAACAGACATACTTAGCAGCTGGCAGAATCCCCACTTTGGCTTCCTGAACTATGGAGTGAGGGTCATTATGGCAGAAAATGACAGATGAAGTCATTGGAGTTATCTCTACCTAGAAAAACAGTAAATTAAAAAAAACCGCATCGCATCCCTGGAGGGATGGAAGAGATCAGTGCCACCAAGGAGGCTTTGTAACATGCTGGGTGGTGACTTCCACCCCATTCTCATTTAGCCTTCCTATTTAGTCTGTGCAGAAGGCAGAGGAAATTTGAAGACTGATAGTGGATTATCATAAATTTAACCAAAGGGTAACTCCTATTGTCCTGGGTATTAAAAGTCTACAAAAAGATGGTACTCATTTAAACATTTTATATGAATTACTTTAATTTTCTCTGACCACAGCCCCAGGAGACAGATAGTATTAAAATCCTTGCATTGTAAATGTGAGTACTGAGGCAAGGCACGTTTAAGCAAGGAGTCCCAGGTTGCACAATAATAAGTGGAGAAGACAGGGTTGAACTTGGGCTCTGTTAGGTTTCAAGGTGTGTGATCTTATCCCAGACTCTGCACTGCTTCTTTCCTTCTTTCCAGTTAAATATAACTGGATATATTCTGACATATTTTCTGTTGAAAATTGGTGCAATTGTATCATATATAACATTAATCCGAAGATCAGACACTGTGGTTTTCTAAAAGGCAAGAGCCAGGTCTTGTACTCCACAGTACATAATATATTGTCAGGTATTTAGTATATGTTTACCAAATATTGATAGACATACATAAAATGCAAAGATTGCAATCACCAGGGTGTGTAATTTGGTACAGTAGCTACAACACCTAGTAACTGCCACTGTCCTCACTTCTAAGAGTAAGATCTACTTTTCCAATTAAAATGAGAAGTTGCATACATCCAGACAATTTTTCTGCGCTCATAATTATATTTGTATGTGAAATAACTTCAGGTGTGACTGATTACAACAAGAGGGAGAGAAATTTTCATGCATCTAGTGTCACTCACTAAAAAATCATGCAAATTAAAAATACCATCTGATTTGAAGAGATGAGCAACATTCATACAAATACAGCTTGGAAAGAGCCAATTAGGATTACTTTCTCCTAGGCCCTAGCCTTTGCTCAAGAGGATTTTAAATTTCTCAGGAGATCAAGAAGAGAAAAAGAAAATAGAAAAATCCTTTCTGCTCTCAGGCAAAAATTCAAAGAGGAAAAAAAAATCCCCTTCTTATGTTGATCTCCTTCTCTAGATCCCTCCTGATTTTATAAAATGGACTTAAGCATACCTTCTAGTTTTGAATTTTTTTCCCATTCACTAGAAAGCTAGGGGAAATTTCATAATCAAAGCCTGAAACAAACTTCAAACTGCATATAAGGAAGAATTAAAATAAAGACTGCAACTAATGGGCCTTTGCAGCTTTGTTACTTGCCACCTCATCGGGTCCCTGGGCACTCTTCTGCCTGCAATCCTCACAGCTCCATCCCTGGGCTTATCTTTTTCTCTGCAGCCTGCACTGTCTTTCCCTTCCTGACTCACGCAGCCTTCTTGGTCAAAATCAAGTTTCATACCTGCTCAGCTGCTCTACGCTTCTCTCTCCCCAGGGCAGAATCAATTATTCCTGCCTCTGTCATTCTGTGGAGGGTTGCTCATGCTGTTCTAACACTTTTCACATTGTTTCCTAATTAGTTACTTAAATTTTGGTGTCTTTGAAATTCCAAACCCTCAGTTTTTCTGTCAATATAGGCCAGTCATCCAATATTGGCCTGGAAACCTCTATAAGCTTATGTGGGTTGGTTGGTTGGTTTTGTTTTATTCTTTGCCCCCCTCTTTCCTGGATGAATGGGTAGTATCTAGAGCAGGGTTTATCAGCCAGGATCATTGTTGTCCCTCCAGGGATATTTGGTCACATCTGGAGACAGCTTTTATTGTCATCATTGGGACTTTGCCATTGACATCTAGCAAGTGCATGCCCAAGATGTTAATAAATATCCTACAATGCACAGAACAATCTCTACAGGAAAGAACTGTCTGGACCCAAATGCCAATAGGGCCGAGTGGAGAAATTTGGGTCTGGAGTGAAGACTTCCTCAGGGCTTATTCAAAGAGAGACATAGTTCATGCTATCACTGATAATTTCCCCAAATCTTGGGTTCTTTTTCTCTACAACAGTCAATAATGACACCCAAGAACAATGGGACAGGTGACAAGCCTTTATTCAACCACTAGGCAAAGGAAGGAGCTAGGAATCTCAGTTCTCAACCATATTCCACCAGTGTAAAAAAAAAGTGGGGGGCAGAATGGGAGAGATAAGATTATGTAGATTTACAAGGCTGTAAAGGGATCCAACAGCAGATGAAAGGGTTGAATATTTGTGATCACCTCCACCACCACTCACATAAGAGACCATATTGGAAGTTCCAAGGATTGCCACAGAAATGGTAAACTGTCATGGAGCTGACAGGCAGGACCTTTCCTATGGCAAAGCGTTAACCTGAGGCTTGGCAGATAAATGCCGGTTAATATGGTACCCAAAACAGCTTAGACTGGTGCAGATTTGTTGAGCCCAGGATCCTCCTTGAGAGCCCTTGCTCATGTGTCTTGCTTTTCTACAGCATCCATGTCTCACACCTCCCATGATCATGCATGAGGGCTTAATGCAGGAAAAAGCAAAATGTGGTAAAATAAGGGAGACACGAGAGTCTCAGAAAGGATTCCGTAAGGATCCAGTGCCCATAATTATTCCAGCCACCTCTAGGGCAGATGATCCCACGCATAATAAAATAAAAGGGTTTGCACAATATTGGCCAGCATTTCTTTATGATGTTAAAGCCCATTTGATTAATTAGAAAACTTCCTCAGGCTGCCCCTCAAAGTGTAGTTGGATCCCCTAGAAATCAGCTCAAACCTCATTAACTGAATTTCCAGGTTGACCGTGATGTTGCCAGCCCTCAGCACCCATCTCTATCTCTTCATGATGATTTCCTTCACAGAACTTAAGGTCTGTCTCATTTCCTTCCTTCTCCCCACCTTCTCTGCCTCCCCTAGACTAAGTCGCTCTCCACTTTCTGCACTATGCCAGTACTTTCCTAGCTTCAGTATCCACCCTTGTCATGCACACCCACCATCTGTGATCTACCCAGTGGACTCTAAAGGTTCTCAGTCAAAATAGGATCTATCACACCTGGACTTAAAATAATCTGATGTTTTTTAAAGTTTTCAGAGAAGCTCTGTCCTTTGTAACAGTGGCTCCCTGATCTGTATAGTCCTGACAACCTAAACCTCATCTCTGGCCAGGCTCTCACGTAGTCCACCTCCTCTCTCAACTCCAGGACCTGTCGTCGTCTGCAGTTCTTACGATGTGCACTGCTCCAGCCCATCTCAGGTTGCTTGTCTTTGCTCTTCCCTGGAAATGCTACTCCATTGTCCAAGTATCACTGCATGAGAGAAGACTTCCCCGACTACATGGGTGAAAGAGCATTTAACGTTCGTTCAATTCTGTACTGTCCAATATGGTAGCCACTCTCCATCAAGGAATGATTTGAATTGAATTAAATTAAATATTTAGTTCTGCAGATACACTAGCCACATTTCAAATACACAATAGTCCTATGTGGGTGCTGTGGTGGACAGTACAGATATAAAACAACTCCATCATCAGGGAAAGCTCTGTTCAGCAAAGCTGCTTACACATTTCATAGCAACATTTATTTTCTTCAGCATTTACCACAATCATCAACTTACATTTATTTCCTGTCTGCCCTACTGAACTCCAAACTCTATGAGAACACAAACTGATATTTTCCCTTACAATTTGTGATGGAAAAATTGGTATGTAATAATCGATTATTGGAAGAGTAGTCAATAATCAGAATGTTGTTTTTTTATCTGCTCTATTAAGATGAAATTTGTAAACTGTATAGTTAACCCATATAAATTGCGTAAATAAAAGGTTTTTAGTAAGCCACTGATGATAGTACCCTTTTTGGTCCCAGCCACTCAGGAGACTGAGGCAGGAGGATCCCTTGACCTCACAAGTTCCTGGCAATATAGCAAGAACCTGCTTCAAAACAAAACAAAGCAAAATTTACAAAAGGCTTTTAGTATAGTCATAGAGTTATACAATGAATGTTACCTGATTTTAGAACATTTTTCTCCCCTTAAAAGGGGAGCCCCATTAACAATTGCTTCTAATTCCTCTCAACAAACACAGCCCTGCTCTAGAAAACCGCCAATCTATACACATGTATAGATTCACTCATTCTTGCCATTACATATAAAACAGTCATGCAAAACATGATATTTAATGACTAAACTTTTTCATTTAATATGATGTTTTCAAGGATCATCATTGTGACTGCACATATGAGAGTCACACCATTTCTATTGCCAAAATAATATTTTTATATGGACATACCACTTTTACTTATTCAATCTTCAGTTGATGAACAATTGTGTTGGTTTATTTTTGGGCTATTGTGAATAACGCTATTATGAACATTCATATATATGTTCTTGTGTGAACAAAAAAAATTTCATTTTTCTTGGGTAGATATCTAGTAGTAAAATTTCTGGATTATATGGTAACTCTATTTAACATTTTGAGGAACTATCAAATTATTTTTCAAAACAGGTGTACCACTTTAAATTCCCTCCAGCAATTTATATAGGTTTTCATTTCTGCACATCCTTGCTAATACTAGGATACTTGCTTTTAACTGACGTTTTGATTCCATTACTTGGCTATTGCAAATTGTGCTGGTATAAATATGGGTATGCCTGCCCCTCTAAAATGTGCAGACTTCCGTTGTTCCAGTTAAATATCGAATATGTAGCTGTGTCATCTAGTAGTTTCTATTTTTAGTTTTGTGGAGAACCTCCATAGTGATTTCTGTAGTTATTATATCAATGCATATTTCTACAAAAGTGGGTAGGAGTTCCATTTACTCTTCCTTCTCACCCATATTTATTGTTATCATATTCCTGATGATTGCCATTCTGACTTGGGTGAGATAGAACCTCAGTGTAGTTTTATTTGTATTTTCATGAGGGCTAGGTATGTTGAACATTTTTTCATGTAATTGTTGGCTATTTGTTCTTTCTTTGTAATAACTGTCCATTCAGTTCATCTGTCCGTTTGTTGAATGGTTTATTTATTTATTTACTTTTGTTGAGATTTTTTTTTAATATTGTATTTGTCAAGAGACATGTAATTATGGGTCACAAAGGTACACACTGAGACCCTGTATAAGAATTCTTATAGCCTTAATTTTTACAATTATTTATTTATTCTAATTTGTTATACATGATGGCAGAAAGCAATTCATTCCGTATTACACATGTAGAACTCAATTTATCAAGTCACTGATTGTACACAAATTGTTTTCACACCATTCGTGTCTTCATACATGTACTTCGGGTAATGATGTCTAATTCTTTCCAACATTATTCTTACCCTCTTTCCCCCATCCTTCCCCTCCCCCCCTTTCCCTATCTGAAGTTCCTTCATTACTCCCTACCCCCGCCCCCATCGCCAATAGGAGTCAGCATCTTCGTATCATAGAAAATATTAGGCATTTGGTTTTATGGGATTGGCTTGCTTCACTTAGCATTATATTTTCCAACTCATCCATTTACCTGCAAATGCCATGATTTTATTCTCTTTTAATGCTGAGTAATGTTCCATTGTGTATATATACCAAAGTTTCTTTATCCATTCATCTACTGAAGCATCTGGGTTGGTTCTACAATTTAGCTAATGTTGTGTTGAGTTTTTTGAGTTCTTTATACATTATGAATACTAACCCCCAGTTAGAAGAATAGTTATAAAAATTTTTTTCATTTTGTAGTATTTACAGGTTTTTTGTTTGTTTGTTTTGTTTGTTTGTTTTTGTCTTTGTTTTGGTACTGGGGATTGAACTCAAGTGCACTTGACCACTGAGCCACATCCCCTGCCTATTTTGTATTTTATTTAGAGACAGGATCTCACTGAGTTGCTTAGCATCTCGCCATTGCTGGGGCTGGCTTTGAACTCACAATCCTCCTGTCTCAGCTTCCCCAGCCTCTGGGATTACAGGTGTGCGCCACCATGCCCCGGCTCCAGTTCTTTTATATTCCGGATATTAATCCTCTGACAGGAGATTAGCTGGCAAAGATTTACTTCAATTCTCTACACTCTCTGTTGTAGATGTGTTTCAACAGATGTATGGATAAATAAAATGTAGAATATACACAATGAGACTTTATTCAGCCATAAAGAAGAATGTATCATTTGCAAGAAAATAGACAGAACTAGAGAACTTCAGGTAAAATGAAAGCCAACTCAGAAAGTCAAAGATTATACATTTTTTTTTCTCATGTGGAAGTTAAAGGGTAAAACAAGAAAGGACACCTTGAGTGCACAAGGAATACCACTGGGATTGGGAGAGGGAGGAGAGAAGAGTAAGGGGAGGTATTGGGGAATAAACTTGACCAAACTTGATGCAAATTGTCATATACATGTATGATATGCCACAATAAAGCCCACTATTCTGTGTAATTAATGTAGCAAAGAAAATTTTATAAAAATTTAAATAAATAATGTCTTAGTCAAAAGATACTATCAAGAAAATGAAAATGATACATAGAATGAGAAAATATTTGCAAATCATTTATCTGACAGTAGACCTGTATCTTGAGTATATAAAAAAATTCTTAAAACTGAACAAAGAAAAGCCTTTAGGGTCAGCAAATAGAGGTAATTTGATTTCTTCCTTTTCTATTCATATCCCATTTCTTTCTTTCTCTTGCTTAATTGGTCTGGGTAAAATTTCAAGCACTACATTGAATAAGAGTGGTAAGAGTGGGCCTCTTTGTTGTGGAACCGATTTTAATGGAATTACTTTCAGTATTTTTCCATTCAGTATGCTGATGACTAGATTTATTAAATACAGCCTTTATTTTGTTGAGATAGGTTTCTTCTATCCCTAGTTTCTGTAGGATTTTTATTTTGATGGGATGCTGAATTTTGTCAGTTTTTTTCCCTGCAGCTAGTGAGATCCTCATGTGATTTTTGTCCTTGATTCTGTGTATGTGGTGTATTCTGTTTATTTATCAGCTTTTTTGAACCATCTTTGTATCCCTAATATGAAACCAACTTGATCATAGTATATGATCTCTTTACTTTATTGTTGAATTCAGTTTCCAAGTATTTTATTAAGGATTTTTGCATCTATATGCATCAGGGTATTGGTCTGTAATTTTCTTTCTTTGATGTGCCCTTATGCAGTTTTTGGAATCATCGTGATTCTGTCTTCATAGAATAAATTTGAAGTGTTTCTTCCTTTTCCAGTTCATGGAATAATTTGAGGGTCATTGATGTTGGCTCTCCTTTAAATGTCTTATAATATTGAGCCATGAATCCATATTTCCCTGGGCTTTTCTCCTCCCTTGGAGGCTTTCCAGGACTGTTTCAATCTCATTGATTATTTTTGTTCTGTATGGACTTTCTATATCTCTTGGTTCAATTTTGGTAGGTCACATGTGTCTATGAACTTATCTGTTTTTTGTAGATTTTCTGATATATTGAAATACAATGTTTTAAAATAATGCCCGGTGATTTTATGGGTGTCTGTTGTAACATCCACTATTTTGTCTCTACTTTTATTAATCTGTGTCTTCTTTATCAGTTCATTTGACTAAGGGTTAATCGATCTTATTTACATTTCTAAGAATCAATTCTTTATTTCATTGATCCTTTGTGTTATTTTTAATTCTCTATTTCATTAAATTCAAATCTGATCTTTACTACTTCCTTGTCTTTTTCTGATCTTTAAGATACATCCATAGATTATTTATTGAGATCTTTCTGATTTTCTTAACATAGTTATTCATATCTATAAACTTGCTTCTTAGTACTGCCTCTGCTATATTCAATGTAGTCTGGTATGACGTGTTTGTATTCGTGTTTGATTCTGAGAATTTTTTAATGTCTCCCCTGATTTCTTCAATGACTCACTCATCATTCAAGAATATTTTTCTATCACGTGTGTTGTAAAGTTTCTGCAGTTTTTCTTTTTGATTTCTAATTTTATTCCATTATGACTGGATAAGATACAAGAAATTGTGTCAGTTTTTTTTTTTTATTTGTTAAAACCTCTTTTGTGGCCTAATATATGTTTTATTTTGGAGAATGTGCAGCTGAAAAGAAAGTATATTCAGCTATTCTTAAATGAAATATTCTGTGGGTGCCTGTTGAGTCCATTTGATTTAAAGTATAGTTTAGCTCAGTAGTATTTTTGTTGATGTTTTCGTCTGGATGACCAATTACCAACAGTGAGGTATTGAAGTTATATGTTATGATTATATAGTAGCCTATGTGTCATTTTATTTTTTTTAATATTTATTTTTTAGTTGTAGTTGGACACAATATCTTTATTTTTTATTTTATTTATTTTTATGTGGTGTTGAGGATCAAACCCAGGGCCTTGCCCATGCTAGGCAAGCACCCTACCGCTGAGCTACAACCCCAGCCACCATCTGTCATTTTATGTTGAAGGGATGTCTGTTTTATAAAATTGGCTACACCAATATTCAGAGTATGAATATTTACAATCATTCTATCTTTTCTTTGGATTGTTCCTCTTACCAACCTATAGAGACTTTCTTTGTCTCTTATGACTAATTTTGGTATGCTGTCTGCTTTGTTAAATATGAGAATAGCTACTCCCTCTTGCTTTCATATCCCATTTGCAGAAAATATCATTTTCTATAGTTGTACTTTCAGTTTGTGTATGTTTATTTTCTGGTGAGGTGTATTTCTTGAAGACAACATATAGGCAGGTCTTATTTCTTAATCAAATTTGCCAGTCTATGTCTTTTAATTGGAAAATTAAACTCATATACCTTCAGGGTTATTAAAGAGAGATATTACTTTCTGTTATCTTTTTAAAAGTTTTAGTGTTTGATTCATACCTAATTTTCATTTGCTCATGTACTCTTCTAAAAGAACTCATTCTTTAGGATGCTTTGTTGCTTCTTTAATGTCTTCTTTTGTTATCCTTTAAGTATGGTCTGCAAAGCTTGCTTAGTGATCTTGAATTCCTTTAGGTGATATTTATTTTGGAGGTTGTTATTTCTCCTTCAATTCTATAAATAGCTTTGTTTTGGATATAGTAATCAGTTCGTAGGGATTTTGTTTTTGTTTTTGTTTTGTTTTGTTTTTCAGGGCTTGAAATACATCATCCAATTTCCTCCTGGCTTTTAGAGTTTCTTAGTACAAATCTGCTGTTATTCTGTTGGGCTTGCCTTGTAAATGGCTTGACATTTCTTTCTTACACTTGAAAAAAATCCTTTCTTTGTAATGAATATTTGACATTTTAACTATAGTACATCATGGTGTGTGTTCTGGTCATTTCTATTTAAAGTTCTAAATGCCTCCTGGACCTGCATGTTCATATCAGTCCCAAAATAAAGAAAATTTCTGCTATTATTTCACAAAGTAAGTTTTCTATCTGCACTTCTTCCTCAAGACCAATGAATCTTAAATTTGGTCTTTTAATATTATTCTAGAACTCTTGTATAGTTTTCAGTCTCTCTCTCTCTCTCTCTCTCTCTCTCTCTCTCTCTCTCTCTCTCTCTCATTCTCTTTTTCCTGAATGCTCTAGTTCATCCACATTGTCACATTGTCTTGAGCCCTGACATTATTTTCGCTTGATCTAGTCTACTAAACAGTGAACTAAGGGAGACAATACAAGATATGAAAGAGAATTTTGATTAAAAAAATAGAGACAAAGCAATCTTGAATATGAAAAACTCAATAAGCCAAATAAACAATTCATTTGTGACTTTTATAAATCATTTTCCCAGCATTTCCTCAACTTTAATTCTTCTTTTAATTTGATTAGCTATGGATTCAGTAATTGGGGAGCAATGAATTTTGGGAGGTGTCTTGTAAGCTTGTTTTTCTCATGTCTCCTGTGTATTTATGTTAAGATCTGCACATCTGTTGGAACAGATCTCCCTTCCCTGTCATGAGAGGGTCTCTTTAGTGAATCGTTTTCTTTTTACAATGTGCCTGAGGCTGAGGGTATATCTCAGCATCAAAGTGCATGTTGAAAGTGCTACCTTTTATCTGCAGCATTGATTCCAGAAGAAAAAAATAGCTAGCAATGACTTGAAAGCAAACCTTGTAGTAACATAAAACAAAACTTTTGAAAATACTCTCTACAACTCCACTAATCAAGTAGAAGAAAAGGGGAATAACAATAAAAGGCTGAAAAATTAGACAATAAAGAATGTAAAATTAATCTATGTAGAACACAAAAATAAAAAGGAAAGAAGAAAAAGATAAAGAAAAAAACTAGAAAGGATAAATCCAATTAATGAATTAATTTAAAAAAGAGAAGAAAAGGGAAAGACATAAAAATTATGTATAAATATGAAATAGCAAATAATGAGGATTGAAACAAATCAACACAGAAGACAGTACCAATGAACGTTTTTAAAAGACATTAGAAAAACTAAAATTACCTTTTTGTCAAGGTCTCTAAGTTGGAAAGTCCCTTTCTTCAGGGACTTCCAGATTTAGAATATGATAAGTGTTAAGGTGGGAAATGTTCACAGCTCAGTGGTAAGTACTCTGTCCATCCATGGGTGTGGGGGATGCTAAAGTGAAGAGCTGTCCATTTACTTTCCCCCACATCTGCATCAGCCTCCTGCTTAAAAAAAAAAAAAAAGTGCATGGAACTTAGGTTTGGAGCCTGTCTTCACAGTCCTCACTCCAACCAACTTAAGACCTATACCCACCTGTGCAGCTTTATGAGCACCATGTCAGCCCCGGTGCTGGTGTGTTTTCTGGTGGCACAGAGCAGATGTTCCCTAACCAAATGCATGCAAGCACCCAGATTCCTGTCTGGTGTGTGTGCATGGCTGCTTTCTGCGCTTGCTGGAAAAAGACTTTGTGCACCTGAGCACAGAAATGTGCCCTGCATCCTCTGCTCCAGCCTCTGGTCTGCAGAAGGTCTCCATGGCCTTTGGCTCACAGCAATCTCACTATCTATATTATTTAGACAACTTGTTTCAGAGGTGTTCCTTTGTGATAATACTTGCTTGTAGCTCCAGACCAGAGGAAGATGAAGAAAAAAATGTGATTTCCAAAGGTGTAAGCTTAGGCAAGACCTTCACAAAATGATGTCCCTCTACAGCTCTCCATTCACAAACTAAGAGAGACAGAGCACTTCTCCAACTAGCGCACTTAGAGTATCACAGAAGTTCCTTCTGATTGTCTTTTCTGCCACTTTTTCTGAAGGAACTTTTCCAGTTTGGCCTTGATCCTTCTTTCCCACGGTGCTACCCTTTCTTCCTGCTCTTGCCAGTGGTGACAGAAACAAACTCAGGACTGATGTCCTTTCTCAGTCACTGTTCTAGTAGCCAGAACTCTGGAGTCTCTCCAAATCTTTTTCAGTCTGATCAAGAATCTCACTGCATTCCCTCAGTCACCCACCTGGCTGTTCTCTAGCTGTTTTGATTCCAAGCTGGAGACGGGCTAGAGTTCACAGCCTACTTCTACTCTGGCATCTTGATCTCTTTTCGTCTGTTTTTATTTTATGTTCTTTTTTTTCTCTTTTATTGCTTGTGCTTCAAGTGTGAGATCTAAGAAGTCATTGCCTAAGATCATAAAGACTTTGAGAGTTTTATAAGCTCTTACATCTAGGTCCAGGATCCGTCAACGACCTAGATTTAAGATTGACTTGGAGGTGTGAAGTGGGATGTCTAACTTCAGTCTTTTGCGTATGTGTGTTCAGTTGTTCCAGCACCATTTGTTGAACAAACTACTCATTGCACAGTAAATTGTCTTGACATTCTTGTCCAAAGCAATTTGACCTAAATTCAAGAGTTCATCACTGGGCTCTCGGTTTTATCTCATAGATGGATATGTCTATTCTCTGTCAATATCCTACTGCCTTGATAACTGTGGCTGTGAAGTAAGTTTTGAAATGGCAAATATGAGTCCCCCCCCATTTTGTTCTTCATTTTTTAAGATTATTTTGGCTATGCTGGGTCCCTTGCATTCCCATCTGCAGTGACTCTGTAATATGCATTGTCAATCATTTATGCCTCAAGATAGGGAAATGCAACACTCATGCCCATCAGCTTGTCCTTCAATATCAAGGGCGATTTTTTTTGAGTCAAGGGTGAGGGAAAATCTCCCATTTAGCATTGCTTGAAGCCTCAGGGATAAAGGGAGTTAATGAGACAAGAGGAGAAGGGTATTCTACATATTACAGAGCAAAAAGTGGTCACTTGGGACTAGAGAGGAGAAAAGTTGAACAAATGGAAGCATGCCTAGACCCCCATGAATGAACAGAAAATGGAGACATGTTGAAGCCTTTTGTAAGAACTTTACTTCCTGGCCTCTTACTCTAGGACCTGCTGTCTCTAGCATATATTCAGTCTCTAAATGAGTCTCCATTGCCTCAATCAATTAGAAAAAGAAAAACAAACTATTTTAAGCCAGAAATCCACACCACCAAATTTTCCAAAGCAAGCCCCACTCTAACAAGCATGGTTAAATATTTGCTAGGAATTATTTGGGGACTGCTACAGGGCATCCAGGTTGTCACAGTTCTAAAGACACTGCATCAGTCTTGAAAGCTGTGACCTTCCAGGAAATTAATTGCCATTCCTATTAACCTTCCTTGAAGACGTTCCAAGGCTTCAGGTTTTGTGGTGTTGCTGGCAGCATTTCCCTAAATTTCTGGACTGCTAAATCCTACTTGAAGAATGTCAGTGCGAAATGAGATTTGTGCCAGTTTGTTTAACAGGTCTGACACCCAATGCAAATATTATCCCAAACCAGCTGAATGCTCTCACATCCACCAAGCTGAAAATGAAGTACTACATGGTCCAAGCTGAATATTTCCAAGGCAAAAATTTCCCCAACTCCCTTTCTCCCTTTCTGTGTTTCCCATGATTAAATAATAAGCATCATGCTGAGAGAGAACATTTAAAATTCTAGGAAATGTTGTGCATAATGCAAAAACAAAGGAAGAATCATCAAATGTGTTATATCAGTCATTTTAATATTCTTACAATGCTATTTTCTATACTGTTGTTCCCTTCAAAGCTGCAATGACAATCCCTTAAAAAATAAATTCATGAAGCAGCTTCTATGTGCCAAGTGCTTTATTCATTATTGATGGGAACACAGGATAAAAGCAGATATGATTCCTACCCTGGAAATGATATAAATAACAGTTTAAGGTAATGATAGTAGACATTTGTAAGGGCAATATAGGAGTTATTACAAATAGAAAGAAACAAAAATAAATGCTATAAAAAGCCTGAGAATTGAGTAGCTCTGGTATCTCTGGTCATTTTAGAAGGCTATTTAAAAAGAAAGTAAACTGTTTCTTAGGCATAAAATGCAAGTCTTAACTTTCCTCTTGTGATTGCTTTGGTTTTTACTTACTAGGTTTAAATTTATAAGAATAGTGTTAAACAAATTTTTTAAGTTTTGTTGTTCTGAGGGGCCTTGGGGTTTTTTTGGGTTTTGTATTTGTTTGCTTTTTTGCTTTTAAAAAAAGACTCACCCATTATTAAGCTAGCTATAATAATTTTGGATCTTGGACAAGTCATCTAACCTCAGTTTATCATCTATAAAATGGTGACAATAACACTCATCATTTGGGATTACTGTAGGTCTAATTCTTTTAATTTTTACTTATTGTAATTAGTTATACATGATAGCAGAATATATTTCAATTCATTGTACACAAATGGAATACAACTTTTTATTTCTCTGATTGTACACAATGTAGAGTCAAACCATTCGTGCAGTCATACATGTACCTAAGGTAATGATGTTCATCTCATTACACCATCTTTCTTATCCCCGTGTTCTCTCTCCTTCCCCCCATCTCCTTTGCCCAATCCAAAGTTCCTCCATTCTTCCCACTCACCCCCCTTTATAGATCAGCATCCATTTATCAGAGAAAACATTTGGCCTTTGGTTTTTGGGTTGACTTACTTCACTTAGCATGATATTCTCCAACTCCATCCATTTACCTCAAATGTCATAATTTTATTCTCTTTTTTATTGGTTGCTCAAAACATTACAAAGCTCATGACATATCATCTTTCATACATTTGACTCAAGTGGGTTATGAACTCCCATTTTTACCCCAAATACAAATTGCAGAATCACATCGGTTACACATTCACATTTTTACAAAATGGCATATTAGTGACTGTCGTATTCTGCTACCTTTCCTATCCCCTACTATCCCCCCTCCCCTCCCCTCCCATCTTCCCTCTCTACCTCATCTGCTGTTGTTCAATTCTCTCCCTTGTTTCCCACCCCCCTTTCCCCTCACAACCTCTTATATGTAATTTTGTGTAACATTGAGGGTCTCCTACCATTTCCATACGATTTCCCTTCTCTCTCCCTTTCTCTCCCCTCACTCGTCTCTGTTTAATGTTAATCTTTTCCTCATGCTCTTCCTCCCTGTTCTGTTCTTAGTTGCTCTCTTTATATCAAAGAAGACATTTGGCATTTGTTTTTTAAGGATTTTCTAGCTTCGCTTAGCATAATCTGCTCTAATGCCATCCATTTCTCTGCAAATTGCATGATTTTGTCATTTTTTAGTGCTGCGTAATACTCCATTGTGTATAAATGCCACATTTTTTTATCCATTCATCTATTGAAGGGCATCTAGGTTGGTTCCACAGTCTAGCTATTGTGAATTATGCTGCTATGATCATTGATGTGGCAGTATCCCTATAGTACGCTCTTTTAAGATCCTCAGGGAATAGTCCGAGAAGGGCAATAGCTGGGTCAAATGGTGGATCCATTCCCAGCTTTCCCAGGAATCTCCATACTGCTTTCCAAATTGGCCTCACCAATTTGCAGTCCCACCAGCAATGTACAAGTGTACCCTTTTCCCCACATCCTCACCAGCACTTATTGTTGTTTGACTTCATAATGGCTGCCAATCTTACTGGAGTACGATGGTATCTTAGGGTGGTTTTGATAAATGCTGAGTAATATCTCATTGTGTATATATACCACAGTTTCTTTATCCATTCATCTGTTGAAGGGTATCTAGGCTGATTCCACAATTTAGCTATAGTGAATTGAATTGCTATGAACCTTGATGTGGCTTGGTCATGTAATATGCTGATTTTAAATCACTTGGGTATAGACCGAGGAGTGGGATAGCTGGGTGGGGGCTCATTTAAATGAAATAACATCTGAAAATCCTTTGGCACAGAGTAAGAGCTCAGTTAAGGGCTGACGATGTGGTTTTGATTTTGCCTTTTGCTTTTAATCACTGTTTTATTTAAGTGACTTAAAAATGTGAACAAAAATTTTAATCCATTATTCCTTTGAAAATATCTTTTCATTACATTACACAAAGGTCATGATGGTAGATGTTACTGCTGTGCCCCTTGGATTCTGGGGATGGCTTAGTGTCTTATTTTGGCCAATGAAATTAGAGTGAAGTTGATGAGTGAGGCATTTCCATTTGGAAACTTTTAGTGGCTGATTCTTAAACCCCAGCCTGTCCCTCTCAATGGAGCTCACTATGGAGTATAGATTAATAGGGAGCTTAAATCTGATTTAGAACATGCAAAACAGCTACCCTGATGGGAGGCTCAAAGGTGCCGCAGACACTGCACAGATAAGAAAGAAACCTTAGCAGTTTAATGAGGACAATGAGTTTCCCATATAAGCCTCAAAATATATTTTTGATGGCTTCACAATGGTAAGTAGTTTTTAATGTGATTAAAAAGACTTATGTAATATTTTTAGTAAAAGGACTTTACTCAAGCCCAAAATATCTGGTATTCTCTGTGGGCTCTAAGATGTTACTCTCTCAAGCATGGAAATGCCTGGCTAAAAACTCAAATAGTGAACACTGATCATGTGAATTCTATAATGAAATGCAACCTCCCTCTCTGATTTCAAAATTTATATTGTGACACCCCATTCTTACCCAGAGTGCCACCCGGCTAATTCTTGAATGAGAAACTCATGGAATTTCCAAGGTAAACCTCTTGGAACAATGTTTAGCCACCAGGAGTTAAACTTGGCCAAAACTTGGGGCTCTGAGAAGGGCTCCAACCAAGAGCACAGCTTTCAAGGTCAACCATGCGTTGGCTTTGTGGCTTCGTCACATTACTTTACACTTTTCTGGGCTTTAGTTTCCAAGACACAATATCAATGTGTCAGATAAATCATATTCAATGTCTCTTCTAGTGTCTTGTTTACCTATAAAATATGATCTCAAGTGAGAAAATAAAATATAGACCTCCATTTTCATAAGCTAGAACTTCCTATTCTGGAGACGTTAAAACTGATAATGAAATCTGAAAATATTTTATAAATGCGTATTATGAAATAACAAAGATGGCTGTGAATTAGCATTATTTCATACAAGGGAAAGGGTGGAAACACCTCTTACCCATCCTAGTCCTTCATGTTTGTGTACCCATGTAACAGAGAGTCTGGCGTACAGAGGAGGTGAGCAAAAATTCCTTACTGAACCAGTAGATGGATAAATTCACGTATGGCTAAATGGATTGGATTGAACTTGTTTTCTTTTTTCTATTTAAAAAGACTCCCTTGGCAGCCCTTTTGCTATTTAAAATTGCTCTTTTTGCAGAAAAGCATTGTGACTCTAAATTCTAAATGCTTGACTAAGTGTTAGGCAGAGCCAACAAGAAGTCGGAGTGAAGAGACCTGGGCTGAAGAGCTGCTGCCACCTGCAATTAGCAGTGTGACTTCTGAGAAGCCGTTCTACTGGACGAGCCTCAAGCTTCTCACCAAGAAAATGTCTGTTCGACATTCATCATGTCTCCTGAGTAAGAGCTGCTGTGAATAAAAGGGAAGGAGACCTGCAGAGGCTTTGCAGAATGAAAGTATGTGTCATTATGACTGTTAACCAGCTTATGCTCATGACAGAAAGGTCCTCAGAGGCCACGGCCTCAACAGTCTTTCAAGAGGCCAGGAAGCTTCCTTGGGTTTGTACAGAACCATGAAACTAACTCCCTTTTTATTACTAGTCTTGAGCTTTCTGTCTTTCCTCTAGAAAAGCTGCCTTTCAGTATATCCTTGCCCTCGAAGTAGATATTGGTTCTACTGTTTTCATATTTGTGTTCCCTTCCCCAACTCTAGATGTCCGTATGTCCCCAGGTCCAATCTGTGGACTTTTCCTCTATGTTTACCCCCCCTTCACAGGTGATGTCATCCAAAACTCTTCAAGAAGCTGATAACTCCCCAATTTAAGCCCCGCTGTTTGCCCTTTCTGAAGTCTTGCTCTTGTTTCTAGATTTTTTAATCAGATTGCATCCACAGCAGGAATCTCAAATTCAACAACTCCACACCCACTTGCCACCTTACATCTTGTTTCATCTCTGCAGAAGACAGGAAGTAACCGAAATCAACTGTCAAAACTTTCAAATCATCTTTGATCCTCCCTCTTCTCTCACGTTACAACTTTCAATCCGGCCATGAAATCTGGCCTATTACTCTGCTTCTCTTTTATCTCTTCCCTTGATTATTCAAAGAGCCATCTACCTGGTCTCCCTACTTATGCTCTTACTCCACTACCAGACTTTCTCAATGGTTGATAGAGTCTTTTGAACATATGAGTCAGATCAGAGAATGACTCTGCTCAGCATCCTCCCTTGCTAACTGCACTCCAGCCTCAGAGGCTTCCTGCCCAGGGTTTTAGCATTTGCCTGATCCCATCTGAGGTCCCTGCACACTGTCCCTCCTGTGTGGGGTTCTCTAAGCTCACGATTCACTTCTTCCCTCCTCTCACATGGCTTTGGAGAACACCTCCCCGTCCATCGCCTTTGCAATACCTCTTGTTATCTGGATCCCCTACCCTACCCTGCTTTACTTATTTTTACTGCACTGTGACTATCGAGGTTTGTTGTTGGTGTTGGTGTTGTTCTTTGGGTTGTTTCTTTTCAGTACTGGGGATTGAACACCTTCACGGACACCAAGCTCAGGAAGTAAGCCAGCAGAGTGTGGCCTGTGGGCTCCTGATTGCCTCTGATTGAACTTGAAAAACTAAGACCGAGGATTGAAGGGCTGAGAATTTCAGAACTGGAAGCAGTCTAGTGAACTTGTTTTCTTTTTCTATTTAAATATCATTACTGATGAAATAAAGATCATATGTGGTTTTGGTGCACAGCATGTTGTTGTTAAGATATGGGTACATTGTGGAATGGCTACATTGATACTTAACATGCCTTACCCCACAAATATGTGGTGAGAACACTTAAAATATACTGTCTTGGCACATTTTTAAGGCATACTTAATGTATAAGGGTAGGGTAAGAGAGAGGGGGAGAAAATCCTCACATTGTACAGAGGAAAACCTCAGGAGTGGAGGAGAGGGAAAAAATCTTATTCAGTGTCATTCATTCAGTGAGAAATTTGTGCGTGTGTGTGGTGTGTGTGTGTGTGTGTGTGTGTGCATGAGAGAGAGAGAGAGAGAGAGAGAGAAAGACAGAGAGAGAGAGAGACAGAGACAGAGAGAGAGAGCTAGCGCATGTATGTGCAAGTATTTATGTGTATTGTGTTTGTGTATGAGAGTGTGTGTGTAGGGGGGTCTCTTGATGCTCCACAATGCTTTTTAACTACACAATTGAGTAACTATTGCAATCAGTGTTTTCAACAAGCATCAAGTTCAGTTCAGAGAAGAAAGGAAAATAAAAATATTAATATAATTACTTTTCAGCTAAGTTTGAATTATGCTTTATGGAAAATTTCTAAAAATAACATACAGAATATCCTCAACTTCGACAGAATTCTAAGATGGCTTTTGTTTAATATTTTGACTAAGCTTATAGACAGAGTAATTCTAGAAATATTAAAAGTAAAAACAAGTCTAGGCTTGCTGTTTTCTTCATTTCCTTTCTATCTGAAATTCTTGCTCAGTGTAATCTGCAATGACAATAAGGAAGAATACCCATTGGTCATGTGAGATCTAAGCAATATCTGAGTTTGATTGATAACAAAACGTGCCCCTAATCTCCTGATAGATGGCAGCTGCATCTGCTAAATGCTATATAAAACATTGTTATTAGAAATTAACACAGTCTTTAATTTCGCCGGCTTTGGCACTAATGCTCATTTTTCTTGCATTCACATTATCCTGCTAATTCCATTAGGCCTTTTGTGCACAGCTATGCTCAGCCTGTTCTATCATTTGCATATTTAATTTTTCACTGGGTTACTTCGTATATTTCAATTGCTTGTAATGCAACTGCGATAACTTCTGAGACTGTAGTCGACTAAGTGCTGCTCAGTCAGTGCATCCTCTTCCTTTTCTTGGCACTTGAGGTAAAGGGTCTGATTTCTTCTTGATGCTTATGGTCAGTGAGCAACCTCCACTTCTTTTCCTTCTGCTCCATGTCTGGGCAAGCTGATGAGAAACCTAATTCCCCTCTTTTGACACCTTTATGAAATAAAAATCACCCAAGTCTCAGCCTGTGCATGGAGACCTGCACCCCCATTCCCACCTAACTATCATAAAAACCCCAAGCCAGCTACTGTCCAGGCTTTCACAGAAAGCCACCTCCAGACCTTCTTGGAGGCCCTGCCCTGCTCTCCTGGAGAAAGCCTCATAATGCAAGTAATAAACCTTGCAACTACTGGGCATGCGTGGCAACATCACTGCCAACACCTGAAGAGATGATGGGTGGGGTCCATAATATGTGGGTTGGCCATTTAGTTAGCTACACCATTTGCTGTGTGTCCTGTTCCTGAGTAATTCAGTGGTTAGACACACTGGACAATGTTTACACATACCACCTCTCTGAGGTTCACCTTCTATGTCCCTTCAGAGATTATGCCCTTGTTTGGGGATAGGTATGCTCAAGACCCAATTTCTTTTTTTCCCACAATTTTTTAATAGTGCCTTATAAGTGGACATAATGATGGGATTTGTTATTACCTGTTCTTACATACACACAATATAGCAATACAATTTGGCCAATATAACTTCTCAGCATGTTCCCCTTCCTGCTCCCTCCCATCCCTTGGTGCATTTCCTCTACTGATCTCCTCTTGATTTTCAGGAGACTCACCCCCACCTTTCTTTTCCTTTTCTTCTCTAATTTCTGCATAGGAAAGAAAACGGGACGCTTGACCTTCTGAGTTTTACTTATTTTGCTTCCCTTCTCCTGCAAATGACACCACTTCCATTCTTCTTTATGGCTGAGTAATACTCCATTGTGTATATATACCACATTTTCTTTATCCATTCATTTATTGATGGAAACCTATGCTGGCTCTATAGTTTGGCTATTGTTCTGCTATAAACATGGATATGCTTCAATGCCCAATTTCTTTATTCATTTTGTAAGAAAGATGACATGCTTTCTATTAGATCTTTAGCCCCTGCCTGTGCCATGACCAAGACTGCACTCAGGCTAAAACTGCAAAAGTGAGGAACTCCCCCGTTCTTATCTCTTGCATGTTTCATCTCACTTCCAAAGTCTGCATTTGGTAATCACCTTCCATATTTATTTCTAAGTTCATGACTGACAGCTGTAGGTAGATTGACTTACCATATAGTTATTCTGTCTTACATGGAAGCAGAACACCTCATCCACTGAGTCCTGTTTTACAATTATATCTTTCACTTCTAGACTTTTCACTCCATTGTTTAATATTTTATCCCGGTTGGTTTTCAAATATTCTTTTTTCTCTCGTACAACTTGTCGTGTAATCCATTTGGCATGCTTACAAGGTCATTCTAGTACCTGATGTTTTGGGGTTATAACTCTTCCATTTGCCATTGTCACTGCCTTTTGTTTGCTGGGGTGGGGGGCTTGTTTCTATGTGTTTTTTTTAAATAAACATTTTCTGTATTGTAAGCTGAAAACTTAGTCCATAGTAATGCTAGGGACATAAATTGGATGTGTTTTACTCAAGACAGGGTTTTCTTTCTTCTTCCCCTCTCTCTCTCTCTCTCTCTCTCTCTCTCTCTCTCTCTCTCTCTCTCATTTTGTGGTGCTGAGTTTGAACCCAGAACCTCACATGTGCTAAGCAAACAACTTTCTACTGAGCTACACCCACAGCTCATCAAGATGAGATTTCCATTTGATTCTATTCCGTATTCAGTATATGAAAAACTTGGAACATCTTTTTTTTTTCTTTCTTTTTTTTACCCAGTGACATCCTTCCTGAGAGGACAGTCAGGAACAACCTTATGGATGCATGACTATTCAGTCACTTACACCATTTGAAAATTCTCAATAAATTTTAAAACCAAGGGTCCCACATCTTCATTTTGCTCTGGGCCCCCTGTCACCTATCCTGGGATAATACGCACAAGTTTCACATGAGGACATTCCTATAGCATAAGTACCATACAAGTATTTTTTGTCATCATTATTTCATTTTCAGGCAACATGGACAGAAAAAAATTAAGTTCTGTCTTTGCATCCATGTATAAGCTGGTAGACATCTTTCTGTCCATGTTTTTACAAAGGTAGCGTCTGTAACACATGGATATGTGCTTTGAATACACGGAAGTGTCCAAATTCACGGGCTCTACACTTCTGCTACCTCACTGGAGCAGACAATGTCAGCTCTGTGCCCACGGGTCCTGAAGTCCAATTTATGCTAAAGATCTTCTTCAGAGACTCTCCATTGAGCTCTTGGAGCCACTGTGTGGTATCTGCAGGGAGAACTCAAAGTCTTGAGGAGTTGATCCTCTAACTTCCCCACAGCTCTTAGTGAGGTAGTGTGAAGGTGTAGGCATATGAGGAAGCAGCCGCCTCTCCTCAGGTCAGAATAAATAACTTCTAATTTTACATAACTTATTGTAACTTACATCAATATTACAATAACATTAACCTATTACATTAAAACTATGTGTACTCCTACTTAGTATAATGAGATATTAACTTATAATAGTTAAATAATAATCTTAGAGTCCCCTTCTGGGACCAGGTGGAAGGAATCTGAATAGAACTGTTTCAGATTTAACTGTTAGGATTGCATTTCTGCCTGGCTTTCTCCTCTTTCTCCTCCCTTTCTTCGTTCTTTACCAGTCTTCTCTGGTAATGCTTTTTAATATTCTGCACAAAAATTCTTATTTGAGGCTGCTTCTAGGGACTCCACTGCCATGATACGGTGATCCAGGTGTGCTTCCTGTTCTCTGGTGCTGCATCGACACCCTTCATTCTGAGTTCCCAATATTGGCTTGGATCCAAAAGCAACATCAGTTTGCAAGTTCTTGTGAAGCTACCTTGTGATTTTAACCAGGGTCCCTCTAGCACTCTGGTTCATGGGTATTTCCCATACTGTCTTGTAAGCTCAGTGATGTATTTAAGATAGATTTATTGTAAGTCACTGAGAATGTGTATGTTGAAGGAAGAGAGCTGGGTTTAGACACCTAGACTGACAAACTGCTGGAAACATTAGACTTTTCACTTTTTTCCCATACCTCTTATGTTGAATGCTTGTTCATGTATTTTGGATCTATTTTTCAAATTAGCATCCCATTCATGCATCGCTTTAAAAGTCACTTAACCCTAAGCTCTTTATCACTTATCATGTCTTCCTTAACATGGATTTTATCTAAGTGTTTTCTTGGTTTAAAGACATGAGTAATTTTAAAACATATTTGATTTTCATTTTTACATTTATATTTCTGTGCTAAGATAAGCCTTTTGTGGCACAATGTCATTTCTTTTTCATTATTTTTATTTAACTCTATTAACTGATACATAAAAACAAAAATTGTACATATTAATGGGGTAGCATTGATGTTGCTATACATGTTTGTATTGCATTTTGTTTAAATCAGGTTAAACATACCTACCTCCTCAAACATTTATTATTTCCTTTTGGTGAAAACTTTCAAAAAAGCCCCTGTTTAGGCACCATTGATTGGAAAGACCTCTCTCTCCTCCATAGTATTTCCTTGGCACTTTGTTGAAAACTAACTGATTACATAGTGAACTCTTCTTTTTTCCATGGATTTATATTTATACCAACACCAGACAGTCTTAATTAAGATAGCACAGCAGTAGGTCCTAAAATCTGATAGCCTTCACACCGAGTTCTTTACTATTCAATATTGTTCAGCAGTATGAGTCTTCCAACTTGTTCTTTCTTTTCAAGACTGCTTAGGTTACAGACATGCCTACATCTATTCTAGAAGTGCCTTGTCCATATTTTTTAAGTCTTTTGTTATATTGCCTGGGACTGCATTCAATCTACAGAATAATAGAAAATAGTCATCCTAAAAATACTTAAGTGTTTCAATCCATAAATGAAGCACATTTCCAATTATTTAAACATTCTCCAGCACTGTAGAGGGCACATTTTATTGTGCAGGTCTTATAAATGTTTCATTACATTTATTATTAAATATTTAATGTGATACTCTTTTATATATTTCCTTATATTTTCCAAATGTTTGTTGTTAGTTTATATGTGTGACTGATTTTTGTATGTGCATTTTGCATCCAGGAATTTGGACAAAATTATTGATTAGCTTTAGTCATTTCAAATTTCTTTGCATATGATAAATATACAGTTGTCTCATCTTTGAATAAAAGCAAACTGAACATCTGTTTTTTGCCTATATGTATGCCTTTTACTTCCTTTCCTGCCTCTTTGTACTTATTAGCACCTTCAAATTAATTCTGCATTAATGCACAATCGTTGCTTTATGAATTAGTCTGCTGGGCATTCTAAACAAAATACCATGCCAAGTGACTTCAACAACAGACATTTATTCCCCATTTATTGTTCTGAAGCCTGAAAGTCCAAAGTCAAAGTACTCCTGGCCAGGGCTTCACCCTGGATCATGGATGGATATGCTGTCTGTGTGCCTTCTCGTGGTGGAGAGAAGACACAGGTGTCTCTTCCTCTTCTCAAAGAGGGTGCTAATCCCTCATGAAGACCCTGACATCATGACTTTTTCTAAACTCAGTCATCTCCCAAGACCAAAATCCAAATTCCTTCACTGGGAATTAGAGATATTCCACGAGATTTGGGGGACACAACTTTCAATCCAGAGCATCTTGCTTCAAAATCTTGCAGGATATTTAGTATTTGACCATAAAGTATAGTAATACTCGTAAAATTATGAAGACTTTTAATCAGACTGAAGACGTTCCTTGTATTTCTAGTTTGATGGTGTGTGTGTGTGTGTGTGTGTTATCAAGATTATAAAATTTATCTTTACTCTTTCTTGTTCTCTATTTAAATGTTACCTCTAGTTTCTCTTCCTTTTTGAGAGTTTTGGCCAAAACTGTGAAAACAAAGCTGTGAAACATGTAAGAGCAGTAATTGTTATAGGGGTGAGGCCTTGTGAGGAAACTGAGGCAATGCAAACCCTGATTCTTGTGACCAAGTCAGACAGATTCCAGACATGTCACCAGAGTAACAGGAATGATATGGAAGGGATAGGAAAGGAAAAAGGTAACAATCTCAAGAGAGACAGTAGGTCTTCTCAGAGGAGAAGAACAATGTGCCTCTCCTGCACTCCAATTTTACTGGGGATCCCAGAATAGTTTCCTGAGAGTCCCGCCCAGGTCCACTTCTAGACTTGTGGCTGACAGCAGGGTGACATCAGACTTCCAAGTTCCCACGGCCATGGCAACTCTAGGTCACCTTGGTTCATGCTGACTGGTTCTAATTGGATTCTTAACCACATATTCTTACAGATTTTATGGTTAGGAGGAACTATCCCTATCTTCCAGAATCTAGTCTGTGAAAAGTGTCACAAAATCTTTCCCTTCAAAGTAACTTGGGTTCCTCTGATCATCATTTCTTGTTTGCATTTCTTTGCAGATAACACAGAGTTTGCTGAAGAATATGACATCCTGTCCACTGAAGCCAGGCAGGGCTGCATGTAAATTGCTTTTTGGCAAAGAGAGCTTACAGGGGTTGGCACAGTGGACCCATTTTATAGAATTATTCTTTTAACCTCATGTTCCCACCATCCTCATCTATCTGTCCCTTAATATAATGTGTGCTGATTTATACTAAGGACCTAGAATAGTATCCAAAATATAATAGACGTTCTGTATAACTGAGTGGATGAATGAACCCTGCCAAATGAAACAAGAGATACACAACTCCAGTGTTTCCCAGGAAAGCAGAGTTATAGAAAATAATAGGAACTAAACAACGGGGCCTGTCTGGCTTAATACATTAAGTGCTGAAAAAAGAGGCCATTTTACCAAGTGGAGAAAAGACCCAAAGGAGACATCCACCATGTTTGCAAGGAAGAGAGGAGTAGAAAAGAGAGAGAAAGGCTCAGGGACAGATCTGGTTTTGAGACTCCACTGATAGCATGAATAAGTCAGAATAGCAGTTCCTCACCTATGCAGAAGAGCAAACTAAAAGGTGAGCAAGGCTAAGGTCACTTTTTTGGAGTTTCTGAAGGAAGGCAGAAGTGCTGACATCTGAGAGGATGTGGAAAAGAAGAGAAAGAAAGATTGCATCTTACCACACGTTATGCCTGTTGGTTTGCATCCTCTCTTGTCTGGTGTAAGAAAATCCCTTCCATTTGTCAGTTAAATATTTTTTTCTGTCATTTTAGTTTTTTTTCTTTATGATTTTAAGTATCTTGTAAACAACTTATGGTTGTATTTTAAACTTTATTCATGCTTTTGTAATTTACTAAAGAAGTTAACCCATTTACTTGTTTTGCTATACAGAAAATGTTCCAATAATTGACATTCTAAATAATAGAATAGTCAGGATCACTTTGTAACTTAGAGCACAAGTTATCATTAATGATAATACAATGGCCAAATTATAAAGCAAGTCTAGTGGAGATCAATCAGCTTCATATTCCCCAGAGTCAAAGAAAGAACACTGAGAGAATGGCCAAAGCAAGTGTAGCAAGCAAGTTTTATTTTAAAAAGTGATAGAGACAGACTTCTCTGAAGAAAAGGGGCCCCAGGGCTGGATGTCTGTAGGATGGCGGAGCCTGACTTTCTTATGGTCCTCAGAATTCACCTCTTTAACTCATCTTTCTTCCCCTTATCTCATGTCTAGGAGCATAAATGTTAGCAACCCTTTGTTCTCTCTTTGATAACCAGTCAGTTTGGTCCCCCATCATCATTACCTACACTGACTGCCTGACCTTTATCCTGTCTCACAAGGACTCCTTATAATAACAAGCAGGTAAAATAAAACACTTCCCTAACATGCACTGTTTCTCATGTTGAAAATATCACAAATAATTTATGACTGAATTAGAGATACACAAGAAGTACAGACTGCAAGAGAATTGTGACCGGCAGATGTGTATCAAAAGCAAGAATTTAACACTAGTAAGATTTTTATTTTCTACTGATAATTTGTTTGACTCATTTTTTTTTTACTTTTGAAAATGATAATAAAAAATGAATTTAATAATAACAGTTAGCATTGAGCATTTGCTTTATGTGAGTCACTGTTCTTAGTTTACATGTCTAACTTAGGTCATCTTCAAAACAATCCAAAAAGTCATATAAGGCTCTTTACTATTAGATAGTATATACCAAAACTGCATAGAATATTAACACAGTACTGAAACCCTTTCCCTTTAGCTGGCAAAGAGCAACTCCTTAATTATTGAGACCACAAGCCACCAAATGATGTCACCCAAGAGTGGCCAGAGAGGCAGGGAGCAGGGTCTGAAAGGGCTGGCTGGTAGGAGGAAAGACCTAGGTAACTACTGGGCTAACCAAGGCTGCTGTGACAGGCAGCTCTGCAGTATGGCTGATGGCTGGGAAGCCCACCATTAGCAGATTCATCTGACCAAGGGTCAGGACGACGGGTGTTAATAGCAACATCTTCAACATGGACCAAGATTCAAGCAATATAAGACACACTGGCATCTATAGGAACAGTAGGCCTCAACTCACGGGCACAAAATGCTAGACACCAAGGACCTAATGATAATCACTGTAATGGGGAATATTAGAAAATTTTGATGCAATTCTTCTGTCATGACTCCATCATATTTAACTAGTGTCATGTAGAGACTAATGACAGACCAGTTTAACAGAAGACAGTAATAACAATTAACTCCAAATAAAGAAATAGCTCAAAATTAGAAATGATTTGTAAGTGAATAAAATAATTTGATAAGAAAATTTATGACATATTAGTTAGTAACTAATTACAATATCCTTTGTGTATCTTTAGAAAATCAAAGGGAATATATATTGATGTATTTGTTTAAATAAGTTACTATGCCAGTGCCTGAATATTTTGAATACTGCATCTGAGACCAATTTTTATTCCCTATTTTACATGTGAGGAAACCAGGCACAGAATAGTTAATCAGCATGTCCAAGGTTATAAATGAATAAATATCAGAGTGATTTCAGCCCAGACTAACTCTGGAATTAATTATCTTAACTACTATATTTTCAGAATGTCAATCTGAAAAGTGATTTTTCTTCACCACTTTTTATTTAACAGATCATTTGAATATTACTGCATGATGTTAAAATTACATATTTAAAGATAACCAGCACACATATTTTGTTGCAAAAATTGATAGCAACCACATTCATGTTTTTTCATTACTAAAATGGCCTTAGACATTTATTTTTTACCCTATATTCAGGTCAACCTAGAATTAAAGCAAGGACAAATGGGTACTCAACACATTCTTCACCTGATTGTTAAGACTAGGTTTATAAAGACAGAAGATGGTACAGTAGAGGCAGGGTGCCCTTCCCAGCAGTTACTCTGCTCAAGATTTAAAAAAGCAGGAAGACTCTCCTTGGTGAGGTGGGTAACTGAAGGAACTCACCAAAACTCAATGCTGGACAGCAAAGGAAACTACAGAGACAACAGAAAGTCAGCAACTTTTAATATAAGAACAATAAGGGGAGGTGAGGGGAAGAACAGGGGTGTCGTAGATTAGACAATGGGGAATGGAGGGAAGGAATCGGGGAAGAGCAAAGGAAAGACCGTGAAATGAATCTGACATAGTTTTCCCATGTACACATATGAAAATAACACAGTGAATCCCATCACTGTTATTTCCATAAGAATGGGATCCTAACTAGACATATTCCATGCTTGTATATCAAAGTGGATTCTGCTGTCATATATAACTAAAAAGAACCAATTATAAAAAGAAATTATATGTTAGAGATGCATGTGCTACACTGGAGGTGGTGTCATTAGTGGCTACTAAGGAGTGGGAGAGCACAAGAAGAGAGAAAAGTACAGAGAGCAATTGGCTTGGGAGAACCTGTGGAGTAGAGAGGGAGGCTGATATTAATGGGCCAGTGGGGGAAGTCACTGAATGAAAGGTGCCCAAAATTGCTCAATCCACAGGCAGATAATTCTGCAAGAACCAGGGAAGCTGGCATGGTTATAAGTTATAAGTGGCCTTCAGCTTCGAGCAGAGGCAGAGCAAAAAAAAAAAAGAATAATATAGAATGAAAATACATCCTTAATAACAGTTTTGTCCACCTTAGAAAAACAAGGCCTTTATTTCTCGTTAAGAATTTTTATTTTTTTGTTTCCTATTTTCCATTTTTTAATTTTAACTTTTTAAAGATTTATAATTTTATTTCATTTTACTTTACCTTCATTTTAAGTGCCTTCCTCTGTGCCCATTTGTTATTTAATCTTGGTTTAACTAGGTGGGGTAAAATTATACATAGAGGTGAGTTATTATGATCATACATTTGTTTTTACTGTTTGTTTTTACCTGGAATTGTGTTTCTCTTATTGCTCCTTCTTCACTCTCTCCCCCTACTAGTAGCCAGATTTTCCTGTTTTCTCTTCCTCTTTTTCATTATTTTTATGACTTTTTGTTATTTTTTTTACTCCTTCTTCTTTATAATCATCATCGGCTATCTATTTATGGCTTCTCCTCTGTTCACTTTTTATGTATTTCAAACTTTCTCTCACTTGCCTACTATATTTTCTCTTTAATAAAAAAGCTACAATTCCACTCTCTGATATAATTATGTAGACTATATAATTATATAGATTATGTAACTACCCCATTCATGTTATTGTGAATATTAACACAGTGGATAACTTAGTAGACACTGCTTTTAAATGTCTGATCAAGTTTATGATTGTTTGTTGGTGCCGCTGAGGTTAAATGCTGTCTCCACCATTCCTATACAAGTGGTAATTCATGTTACCTGTGTTAAAAGTAGATACTGGACACTTATCTAAGGCCATATATCTTATTAGCACCACATTAGTGCTAATCCTGGCTCCTTTCTTTCTCTTAAAAGTTCTGAAAAGGGATTGGGACCCTTGCATTTCACAGAGTAGACATTCTTCTGCTACGCAAGACTCGGAAATCAGAACAGCAAACCACAATTCACATACCACACAGGCCCACTTGAGGTTCAAAAGTACTTCAACACATAGAATAAGGGAGAGAAAAAAAAAAAAACAGTAACCAGGCCCTGAGTAGTAAAAATTATAAAAGGCCATCAAGTCCCAATTGTGGATATCTATTATACATCAAAAGCAGAAAGAAGTTACTGAACCAAAAAGATAACTACACACAAAAGGACATGTGTATAAAAGAGGAAGGGGAACTTATCTCAACTGATGAACATCAAAACCAAGATCTCTGGTTTTCTTTATGTTTTATAAGGAAACAGGCAAACAAATCTCTCCTCCCCTAAAACTACACAATTCCCAAGTAAAGGAACCAGCAGATATGGGAGTGGATAAAATTCCAGAGAAAGATTGTAAAAACCAATTATAAATATGTTTAATGAACTAAAATAATATCTAAGAAATGCATTAAGAAAATAAATATAAGAGATGAAAGATCATTTCAAAAAACAGAGATAATGAGATATGAAAATAAACCAATCAGAGCTCCCAGAAATAAAAGACACAATCAACTGAAAAATTCACTTGAAAGCATCTCTAACAGATTAGATTGCATAGAAAACAGAATTTCAGTATATGAACTTAAATACTCAAAATGTTGAAAAAAAATAGAGACCAGGATCAGAATATACAAAAAACTCTGTGGCAGCATTAAGAAAACAAACCAGAGAGTCACTGACATAAAAAAAAAAAAAAATGGGATACACTCTAAAGGCATTAAAAAAAACTTCAGTGAGATCCCAACACACAAAAAAACGCCCCCATGTTAGAAAGAAGGTAGACATACACATAGTGGATGCACATAGAACCCCAAATACACAGGATCAAAACAGAACCTTTCCAAGATAACATCATAATCAAAGTGCTTATCATAGAAAAAAGGAAATAATATTAAAACTAAAGAGAAAAGCATCAGGTCATATTTAGAGGCAAAGCAATAAGTTTCATTTCTGACTTCTCAATACAGACCCTAAGAAGAAGAACCTGGAATGAGATATTCCAAGCTCTAAAAGAAAAGAATTGCCAACCAAGATTGCTTTACCCAGCAAAGCCCTCTTTCAATACCTGTGGAGTATTTCAATATCTCCATGACAAGGATAAACTAAAAGAATTCATGACCCACTAAGCCACCACTACAAAGAATATTCAAAGGTGCACTACACACAGAGCAATCCAAAAAGAAACCCCAAATCTCTCAAATAGGTGAAGATCACTAGAAGAGCAACCAACTATATGCTATTTGGAGAGATTCATCTCATAGGAAGATGCCAAAATTAAAAGCAAGGGGGAGGGGGGAAATGTTCCTATACAAAGGGAGTCTGAAAACAAGCAGAAGTATCTTTTCTAATATTTGAAAAAGATGATTTCTAGCAAAAACTAATCAGAAGAGACACAGAAAGCCACTACATGTTGTTAAAAAGAAGAATCAAAAAAGAAAATATAATGATAATAAATATATATGCCCCAAATTTCAGTCCACCAAATCACATTTTTTAAAAAATACTTCTTAGTTGTATTCAATGGAACCTGCCTATAATTCCAACAGCTCAGGAGGCTGAGGCAAGAAAATTATAAGTACAAAACCCCCAGCAATTTAGCAAAGCCCTAAGAAACTTAGCAAGACCCTGTTTCAAAATAGAAAATATAAAGGCAGGGGAATGTTACTCACTGGTTAAATGCCCCTTGGTTCAATTCCTGATATCAAAAATATATAAATTAGCATTAAAAATCAGAAAGACCACAATACAATAATATTGGATAAGTTTAACACATCCTTATCACCAAACATAAAAATAAATAAACATATTTCTGACTTAAATAATACTATAAATCAAACGGACCTCATAGATGTCTGAAGAATATTTTACCCCAAAACACTTGAATTTACTTTATTCTCAGTAGCCCTTGAAATCTTTTTCAAAACAGAACATATTCTAGGTCACAATTTTTAAGTCTTAGTAAATACAAAACAATTGATATAATCCTGTGTATTCTCTCAGATAATAATGGATTGAAACTAGAAACAACAGCAAGAAAAATAATAAAAACCAGGTAAACCCATGGAATTTGAACAATACTCTTTTAAATGAATAATGGTTCATAGAAAAAAAATAAAGAAGGAATTAAGAAATTCTTAGAAACAAATGAGAACAGAAATAGAATATATCAAAATAGAATATATCAAAATGTCTGGAACAGTACAAAAGCAAGTTCTAAAAGGAAAATTTATGCCATTAAGTGCTTACATTAAAAAATAGAAAGAACCTAAAGAAATGGTTACACCCCATAATATTAGAAAATAACAAATTCCAAAATCAGTATAAGTCAGGAAATACTAAAGATCAGAACCAAAATAAATAAAATGGAGATTTAAAAAATACACAGGGTTAATGCAACAAAGAGTTGGTTCTTTGAAAAGACAAATGATTGGGGCTGGGGTTGTGGCTCAGCGGTAGAGCGCTCGCCTAGCAGGTTCAAGACCCTGGGTTCGATCCTCAGCACCACATAAAAATAAATAAAATAAAGGTATTGTGTGCAACTACATCTAAAAAATGAAGTATTTAAAAAAAGAATCTGAGGGGCTATCATTTAAAAAAAAGACAAATGATTGATAAACCCTTTGCTAACCTAACCAAAAGAAAGGGAATAAGACCCAAATTAACAAAATTAGACATAAAAAAGGAGATATCATCGCCAAGACTTCTAAAATACAGACAATCATTAGAAACTATTTTGAAAATTTATACTCCAAAAAACTGGAAGATCTAGAAGACATTGAAAAATTTTGACACACATATGACCGGTCCAAATTAAACTCAGAATATATAGGAAACATAAACAGAAAAATGTCAAGTAATGCCATTGAAATATCAATTAAAAGTCTTCCAACAAAGAAAAGTGTAAGACCAGATGGATTTTCAGATGAGTTTTATAAACCTTAAAAGAACTAATACTATTTTTACTCAAAATATTTTATGAAATTCAAAAGGAGGGAACACACCTAAATATATTCTGTGAAGTCAGTATAACCCTGACACCAAAACCAGACAAAGGCACATCAGGAAAACAAAACAAAAAACTACAGACCAATATCCCTGATGAACATAGATGCAAAGCTCCTTGGTAAAACATTAGCAAACTACATTGAAAAACACATCAAGAAGATAACACATCATGATCAAATGGGTTTCATCCCAGAGATTCAAGGTTGAGTCAACATACATAAATCAATAATTGTAATTTACCCCATAAATATAATTAAGAACAAGAAACATATGATCATCTCAAAAGATGCAGAAAAGACCTTTGTTAAAATCCAGCATCCATTCATGTTAAAACACTGGAGAAACTAGGGCTAGAAGGAGCTTATCTCCACATTTTAAAGCTATGTATAACAAAGCCAATGCAAAAATAATACTAAATGGAAAAAAATAAAGCTTCTCCTCTAAAATCAGCCAAAAGAGAAGGGTGTCCACTTCTCACCACTCCATTATAGTTTCTGAATCTGTAGCCTGAGTAATCAGGCAAAAGAAAGAAATTAAAGTGATACAAGTAGGAAAAGAAGTCAAATTATATGTTTGTTGATGACTTGATCTTATTCATAGAATCTCCCCCCGAAGATTTCCGGGGGTGATAAACAAATTCAGCAAAATGTCAGAATACAAGATCAACATTCATTAATCAATTGGCTTCCTATACTCCAACAGTGATTGTGCTGAGATAAATATTAAGAAAACTATCCAATTCACAATAACCTAAAAAAATTCCTCAGGAATTAATCAACCCAAGGAGGTGAAAGATCTCTACAATGAAAATCATTAGCACACTGAAGAAAGAAAATGAAGAAGAACTTAGAAGGTGGAAAGACATCCCATGTCCTTGGATAATGTAATGACCAATCTTAATTGTCAACTCCATTGGGTTGACGGATGCCTAAGATTAAGGGATTCCTGGGTGTATTGATGAAGGTATTTTTAGCAATGAATAGCTCACGTGGGAAAGTGAACTAGATTCAATGAAATCTTCATCAAAATATCAATGACATTGTTCATAGAACTAGAAAAAAACAGTCCTAAAATTTATTTGAAATAATAAAAGACACATAATACCCACCCCCAAAAAAATCTGATCAAAAACAACTATGCAGAATGATCACAACACCTGATCTCAAATTATACTACAGAGCTATGGTAACAAAGACAGGATGGTATTGACATGAAAATAGACATGAAGACCAAAGAATAGAATAGAAGACAAAAAGAAAAACCCATTTACTTACAGTCATCTACTACTTGACAAAGATGCCACAAAAATATTTTGGAAGTATTATAGCCTTTTTAACAAATGGTACTTGGATAAGTGAATATTAAGTACAAGAATAAAATTAGATTCTCATATCTCACCCTGCACAGAAGACAAATCAAACTGAATAAAAGACTTAGTAACGAGAGTAGAAAATTTGCAACTGCTAGAAGAAAATATAGAGTCAAAACCTCCATTTTATTGATATAGGACAAGACCCTTAAGGCTCAAAAAATAATACCAAGAATAAATAAGTGGGATTCCATTAAATTAAAAAGTGTTTGCACAGTAAAGGACATGTGTGCAATGTGATTCTGCAATCTGTACAATTAGAAAAATGAGAAATTATACCCCAATGATTCAAATGTATGAATTGCTAAGATCATTGTAATGTCATGTGTAGCTAATAAAAAATAAAATTAAATTAAATTTTAAAAAAGTACTTCTCAAAAAAAAATAAATAAAAAGAAAAAAAGATCATGAAAAGAGAGCCAACAGAATGGAAGAAATTTTTGCCAGCTACTCCTCTGATGGGATTAATATCCAGAATATATAAAGAACTGAAAAAGCTTAATACCAAAAAATATACAACCCAATCAATAAATGGACAAAAGAAACGGGCATTTCTTCAAAAAAGAAACACAACTGGTCAACAAATATATGAAACCATGGTCACCATCTCTAGCAATCAAGTAAACACAAATCAAAATTACACTAAGGTTTCCTCTTACTCCAGTCAGAATGGCAATTATCAAGAATACAAATAATAAATACTGGTGAGGATGGGGGAAAGATGCACACTCTTACATTGTTATTGGGACTGGAAATTAGCACAACCATTCAGGAAAACAGGGTGGAGATTCCTTAAAACAAAACAAAACAAAACAAAAAAGAAAGAAAGAATTAGTGCCACAATATGACTCACCTATCTTAGTCCTTGATATTACTCAAAGAGCTAAAGTCAACATAATATAGTGACACTGCTACACCATTGCTTACAGCAGCACAATTCACAATAGTCAAACTATAGAACTAGTACAGATGCCTGTGGATAGATGAATAGATTGAGAGAAACTGGTATATATTTACAATGAAGTTTTAGCCATAAAGAAAAATGAAATTATGACATTTGTCATTAATTGAATAAAATTGGAGAACACCATGCTAAGTGAAATAAGCCAGACTGAGAAAATCAAGGTCATGTGTGGAAGTTAGAGCAGAGGGGAAATAAGCAGAGGGGGGAAAGCATGAGTAGGAATATTGGATATCATAAAGATTTGGGAAGACCAGTGGATAAGAAGAAGACGATTGAGAGACAGGAAGGAGGGGTATGGGAGAGGAGGAAATGTGGAATGAATTAAACAAAATCCTGCCATGTGCATGCATAAGTATAGCACACTGAAATCCACCTTTATGTAAACACCAATCAAAACTAAGTACATAAATAAGTGAAAGGAGAATTAGTCGAGTAGAGGAAAGAGAACAGGCAAGGGAAGAGAAGAGGAAAAAGGGGTCACCAAGGAATAAAACGGAGTAAATCAAATTCCATGCATGTGTGATTTTGCCAAAATGAACTCATGTATTATGTATAACTATAATGCACTAATAAAAAATCTATGCTTAAGTAAAACAAACATTTTTTCTATGAGAATTATGCTTCTCAAATTTGTTTTCTTTTTATTTTTATATCTAAATTTATACTATACAATATTCATTACAACCTATATTGAGGTTAAGATATCTAAATCCCAGAATTGACATCTTAATTCAGAATAGGCCAAGCAGGAGACATTCCAGTTAAATTTTTGCTGCGGTTGAGTTTTCTTCTGCTACTTGTTTTTCTTGTTCTTTTATGTCTTTTTTTTTTCAAGAGCAAGGTTTAATTTGTTTTTACATTCACAGTGTTTTTGAAAGTTCATATGTCTTGTTTTTGTAATTATACATATGGAAATTGCTAATGTTTTTTAAAAATCACTTTTTAAGTTCTTTTCCTCTAATTATCAGTGGCAGAAATGCTACAATTTGTTTCTAAAGCAGAAGATGAAAGAGTTAGCACCTTTTATTCACTCTTACCATTATCTCATGCCCTATAAAACACAAATTACCATGTTTGTAAAAGTGATTTGAAACTGTAAATTGGTATTATTAATACTTTAATCTTATATATTATTATATTAAATATCTTGTGTTTACAAATGGTATAAAACATAAGATCACCAGCATGCCTTTGCCCCGGGATATGAAACAAACTTCTATGAAGTTTTCTCTGTGTCCATTATTATCAACTATCATGCTGAGCTTACTGTTTATCTTTCTCTATACATAAAAATGTTACTATATATTTGTGCAAATGTGTCTATATACTTACACTATATATTATACTATTTCCATATTATAATCTACATAAAAATCATATATTTCACAGACCATTTTACAACTTGATTACTTTACTCAACATCATGTTTCTAAGATTATTATGTTGATATGCTTATCTTCATTTAAATAATTTAAATGTGGCATTGAATACATGGAAACTAATCTGATCATTCTAAAAATAGACAATTGAATCCTTTCTAATTCTTGCTACTTCAAACATTACTTCCATGAAGATTCTTGTAAAAACTACTCTAGGGTCAAAATAATAGAATTACTGAGCTATAGATTTGATTTTACATTTAACTTAACGAGATTTTACCAAATTCTTCCCAAATTGACAGGAGCAATTACACTCCCACAGCAGCTGGAGCTTCCAAGCCATTCACATCCCAGCTAACATGTGGTTCTGTCAGAGGTTTTTATTTTGCCTGTCTGTTGAATATAAAGTGCATCTCATTATGGGCTTTATTTTTACTTCTCTGGTAAGTAATGAGGTTGGGCATCTTTTTTTTTTTTTTTTTTTTAAGAAAAGGAAGGTTTATTGTTTTGCTAGCAAAGGAAAAACACAGAGGACTCCTGTCCCAAAGGATATGATTCTTCCTATCAATTGGTGGGGAGGGGCTTTGAAACACATGACTCAAATGCTACATTCCATGTGCTCTCTGCCTGGTATTGTAATTCACTTGTTAATTTGGAGGTAGTCATTTCTGAGATCTTCTGGAACCATCCTCAAAGTCTGGATTACTACCTTCCTATAGTGGGCTTGTACTCAGGGACAGATTACTCTGCATGGGATGAGGAAGAAAGGTAATCTTGTTTCCCTTGAGATTAAACAGGGGGAGCATTTAGGGAGGATTAGAGAGAGAGGAAGAGAAAGAAACATGTCCATTTAAAAAATAAGTTTCAGTGGCAGGGCAGCAAGGGTTATATTCAAAGCATAAAATGGACCATTGTTACATTTCCACAATGTCAATTTCTACATTCCATTTCTATTGGAAAATGAGCAACAGCATCTCTAAACTGCTTTCTGCTGAAAGGGGGCAAAGTTGGAGGAAGTAACCCAAAGTCCTATTCTCTATCAGGTGGGGTGTGAACAGTTAAGGGCATTCAGCATCAGAGCAGTCTGGAGGTCCACAGAGGCAGATAGCCGGTGATTGGACAAGGTATACATAGGGCAGGGATCATGCTGAGACAACAATATAGACAGAAAAGCATTACTTTTTTGTAAATAATTTTCACAAAAACTATTAGAATTTCAGCCAATCTCTGAAAACTATGAGGACAGTAACTTATAATCTTATCAGGGAAAACAGATTAAGTTCATCAATGTAGAAGGTTAGGAAGTTTTGTAGGCCTATGAAATGAGACTCAAACTAACTCAGGACAAATTTGTAATTCTTATGATCATTATTATTGGGCACTCTTACACAAGAACACTTCCTTTATAGCCTCCGTCTTTACTTACTTTTGGTAGGGCTGACATAAGTGTACATCTTAAGTTGCATTTTAGAAAACATTGTTTTTACTTTTAAATGTCCATGGAGGACTGTGCTTTTAGGCTATACTCTCCTGCCAAGTGTTTAAGACCAAATTGGTCAAAACTGACTTTGTTCCTATCTACTCTTATGAGTCAACTGAGATTCCTCAGAGAGCACTCTTAGGGACATGTGTGAAGCCTCCTGGCTCCTTTAGCTCTCCTCTACCAGTGGTGCCACTTGCCAGGATGGGTTGGGGTCTGGTTGAACATATGTGGCTTGTCTTGGAAGCAATTGTGACATTTCCATTTCCAATGACCCTCCTCTTTGCAGAATGTGCACTGATTGACCTCCTGTTCTCTAGGGTCCTCTCAATCTCCCTGCTCAGCAGATCAGATGACTCTGAGGTTGGATGTCTTTTCATTTGTTTATTGGCTATAGGATTTTGTTTTTCTTATGTATTACCTATTCATACTTTTTTTTCATTTTTGGTTGACTTTTTCTTATAGCTAGGAGCTATAATTTTTATGAACTATCAGTTTTATGAATTACTGAGGTCCTCTCCAGGTCTACTGCTTGTCATTTTTTTTTTGATGTCTTTTTCTGAAAATATGTGTAAAATTTGAAGAGAGTAATACATCCAATTTTTCTTTCATAATTTGAGTTAGGGGAGACCTTGCTTAAAATATTCTTTGATTCCCAAGGTCATAATATGTCATGTTCCTTGTGACTAAAACACTCAGGGTCACTCCAGGGGAACTGGGCTACACAAAATAACCACACAAAAGACAGAGATACCTTTTTCTTTGGGGAACCTGTGACGGCTCCTCTAACCTTAAGGGTCCGCAGAAAGAGAGAGAGAGTGAGAATGTGATGAACCCTTTTATTGAGGAGAAGCCATTCAAATGAGGCAAGGGGTCAGGTTTCAGGGGGTTGAGTCTAGCTCCGTGATGTCTGCTGTCAGCAGGCTGACTGACATCTAGGAAGGCCACACTCAAAAGCAGAGCAAGAGAAGGGGACACACAAAGGGCATTTCCATGGAACATTCTATCCAAAACAGGGCAAAGATGTAATATCACAAAGGAACAGGTGAGCGTAGCTCAATCCATGGGGCAACCACCTACATCTGAAGATTTGTCCTCAAACTTCCAGGACCAGGGCAATGTTCAGGTCACTAGGAGATGTTGTGATGGTCAGAGCCTCTCTGCTCAGGGAAGGAGAATGAGAATCATTCAGACTGGCTGCCCACAATAATATTTTCTTTAAAAGTTTCAATTTTGCTTTATTTATTAAAAGATTCAATAAACCTAGAATTTATTTTTATGTACTATATGAGGCAAAATATATTATTTTATATGCAAATAACAAATCAAAATTATTGAATTCTCTTTCCCCATGATCTCTAATGTTTTATCTTTTATATTTCTATAAACTTGTGGGATTTTTTCCTGCACTTTTATTATATTTTATCAATGAAAGTCTATGAAGTAATTTTTCAAAAAATATTTCACTTGGTTAATAATTATTTGTTTTAACACAACTTGATATCTCATAAAGAAGCTTATACTGTAGAACTTTGTAATTCAGTAAAGTAGAGATTGCCCTTTGCCCAAATTTTGAACAGAAACTTTCAATATGAATGCCATGGGGAAAAATTTACCAAAAGTATTTTCTTAGGTTTTTGATTATTAATGTTTCTGAACAGCTATCTAGCTGGATCTCCAATCTTAGTCCCCAGTGTCTAGTGTCCTTTGTTTTTATTCATTTATCTTTTTCTCTAACACTTCTGGAAAGCTTTATCATTTTGTCCTCTACATTTCCGACCTAATTTTTGTACTTTAAAATTGACTGTCTCTGACTCTGTGATTGATCTTAGCTTCATCTCATTTGCGTGTCCTGTGTTCCTTCTTCACATCCTCTGTCTGTCCCCCTAGATTTCCCAACCAGCCTCTTCTCCCATAAGAGCATTCTGCACCCATCTCCTGGATCTTTCTCTCTGCATTCTATATAAAGGATTTCTAATGGATCCTAAAATTTAATTCTGAGTCCAGCAGTAGATAATTTTCAGGTGTATTCTTTGTCCTCATTTTCAGGGTTTTGTTCTCATCTTCTTTTCTGGTATTTTCTGCAGACTTTTCATGGACTGTGCTCCATACTCATTCAAAAATATTGAGGGTTCTGAGCTATTGCATGCCACTGCCACCAGGTGAGGCATATGCACTGCCAGGCTCTGGCTGGATGCTTTCTCTTATCCTTACCACAGCATGGGTCCTCCTTCCCTGTTTCTGTGCAAGCTATGGCAGATAGTCATCTAACGGAGCATAACTCTAGGCAGGAGGAGGGTATGTACATTCCTCCTGCTTCTGTCACTTGTTTCTTCTTTGGATTGTTTTCACCTTAAGTACATGGGACTTATTAAAATCTGTCCTCTGCAGCATACTGTACTCACTAGACTTATGTACAGTGAGTAACCATGTCTTGTAGACCTGGATATCTGCATATGACATGTCAAAAGAGTAGTCTATGCTCTCCGTCTTCCATTCCCTTTAACATAAAATTCCTGTAGTCCAATTTCAGTAACACACAAAATACCAAAGATTGATTCCTAACAATTTTCCTTGGAAGCTCTATTTGTGGTAAAGTATTCAATGAATCATTGAGATTAATTATAATTTAGCATTCTTTGTATTTTTCCCTAAGAAATGTATAGTGGGAGATTAAAGCAGGGGATGTAGCTCAGTGGCAGAGCATATGCCTAGCATGTGCAAGGCCCAGAGTTCAATTCCCAGTACTTCAAAAATATAGGAATACAGTTATAAAGGGAAGCAAGCAAAGTAGACATCTGTCATCACTCTACAACAAACACTGACAGACATGAAAAACACAAAGGTAACATGGAAGGGACATGTTTTTATGTAAAGAATAAATTATAGTCTTCTCTATATTTAAAAATGTGTAGCTGGCCTGACCAGTTTGTGTCTTCTAGCTGCATGAGCATATCTCCAACTATTACAGCAAAGTAAAGTTGAACAGTTTGAGCATGTTTCTAAGTTGTAGACACATCCCTCTTGTAGGCTTTGCAATCTATCTCCATTTGCCCTGCATTCAAAAAAAAAAAAAAAAATGTTCTCCAGCTGTGTGCGGTGGTGCACTCCTATAATCCCAGCAGTTCAGGAGGCTGAGACAGGAGGATCCGGAGTTCAAACTCAGCCTCAACAAAAGTGAGGGGCTAAGCAACTCAGTGATACCCTGTCTCTAAATAAAGCACAAAATAGGGTTGGGGATGTTGCTTAGTGGTCCGGTGCTCTGAGTTCCATCCTTGGTACTCCTCACATATCAAAAAAAAATTGTTTTTTCTACATGACCCCGTAAGCCCCTGAAAGTACACACTGTATCTTATTCCTCTTAGTAAATTATGTCACTGTAAGACTGTATATATAAATTATATCACTATAAGACTGTACTCTAGAGAATAAGAATTTATTGGATATAGGAATTAATAAATATTGACTTTAAAAATGGGGGTGTTCAAATATTTGTTGAATGAATAAAAGAATAAGAGGTCATTATTCCAGATAAAGTATTTGCATCACTACTTATCACCATCTGCAGGCCATGGTCTCCCTCTACTTCCAGATTCAATCAGTAATCACAAGCAATATATTTTACTTGTCTATTTGTCCTCTATTGCAACTAAATATTTAAAAAATAACTTTGAAAGATCAAATTCTTCTAATTGTAGTAAACAATCAGAACAAACTTGAAAATATAAAACAAAATTGTGGCCTTTCAAAATGAATGATTATGTAACCATAATATATCAGAATCTGTGAATAAGACAAAAGGATCTATAAAGTGAAAATATATATTATTAAATTCCTTTAGCAAAAAATAAAATGATAAAATAAATTAAATGTATAACTCAAAAAGTTAAGGACATAAGATGACATCTGTGAAGATAGTATCAAAAGATAATAAGCTAGAAAACAAAGAAAAGCAGAGTTAATTTTAAAAATAAAAAAATGATGTTGAGAAAAATTAACAAAATAAAAAAAAATACTACTATCTTACCTATTTCAAGTGAAAAGGGAAAACCTATTTCAAATGCATAATATTGAAAATGACCAAAAAAAGCCATCAAAGAGAAAAATATAATATGTCAGGAAAGCACTTTGTCCAATATAACATAAATATATTTGAAAGCTTCAATGAAATGGTCAATATTTTTGGAAAAAATGTAGCTTGGGAGGAGGGATGGGGAAATGTAGTTAAAAATACCGAGTAGTCGATGTGTAGGTTGAGCATGTCCACAGATCTGGTGCACCACAGGCAGCCTAGAGTCAGTATGGTGTTGTATGCAGAACTGTAACAGTGAGCAGAATATAACTGCTCTAGTCACAGAGGGAAAAGAGAAACTGGGTGAGAAGTTTGTATTAGGTAGTGTCCTCCAGAGAAATAGAACCAGAATATGAACCAATTTATAATTGGAAACAAGGTCACAGAGGCTGCAAAGTTTCTCCTTGATACCTGCAGGAGAGGATCCAGGAGTGTGGTTTAGTCCAAGAAACCAGAGCTTGAGAATAAGGGAGGCTGGTTGTGCAGCCCCGAGTCCAATCCCAGAGGCCCAACAGCCCTTATAATTCCTCTAGAGCAAGCCCAACTGATCAACAGCCAAAGAACCTGGAGGCTGATGTCCAAGGGCCTCAACGGGAGAGAAGGAGCCTCACTCCCGAAGGAAGAAGCAGAGAGAGAGAGAGAGAGAGAGAGAGAGAGGATCTCCTTTCTTCCACTTTTCTGTTCCATTCGGGGCCCCAGCTGATTGGGTGGAGGGTACCCACATTCCCCTCCTTAGTTTGCTGATCCACACACCAAACACTCTCATAGATACACCTAGAAGTAAGAATTTACTAATTTTCTAGGCATTGCTCAGTCCAGTCAAGTTGACACCCAAAATTAACCATCCTGATGATGGATATGTAACATTTTACTATATGTATATAACCCAAGATATCATGCTGTATACATTAAACATACACACACACACACAAAATAAATTATTTAAAAGACCATAACTAACCAAAATTGTCTTTACCCAGTAAAGACAACAAGAATAAATAGACAAATTACTACACACACACACACACACACACACACACACACACACAATGAAAAGTACATAGGAACTGTACAAAAAAAGAAAAAAAGTAAATAAGCAACATTTTCAGAGACAGACTATTCCAAGGCCCCTTACATTATTCAAAAGCATAAAAATAACACTTGTATAGAAGAAAACAAGTATAACTTTCATGCCAAGATCTAAAAAAGATAGTGTTGAACAAAGAAACTAAAGACCAATCTGACTTACAAATGCAAGTATAAATATTTCCAAAAAAAAAAAAATTGTAAAAACCAGAGTTGAACAGAATTTAAACAAAAAAAAAATTTTGGTCATGTGAGGTTTATTCCAAGAATACTACAGTGGTTCCACATTTAGAAATTGATTGATGTCATCCATCATATTTGTAGAGCCATGAGGAAAACTGTGTAACATCTTCATTGATCAGAAAATCTTCTGTGAACCGAGTGTGGTGATGCACAACTATAATCCCAGGGACACAGAAGGCTGAGGTGGGAGTATCACAAGTTCAAAGCCAGCCTCAGCAACTTAGTGAGGCCCTAAGCAATTTAGTGAGAACTTGTCTCAAAATTGAAACGTCTGGGAATGTGGCTCAGTGCTTAACTGCTCCTGGATTCAGTTCCTGCTACCAAAATGATAAAAGGAATTGCCACAAACTCAATGGCTTCAAAAAGCATAAATTTATCATCCAACAGTTCTGGGGAACAGAAGAGCTTGAAATGAGAAGCCTAGACTAAAATGAAGGTGTGGGCAAAGCTGTGCTCTTTCTGGAGGCCCTGGGGAGGGTCAGTTCTCTTGCTTTGTCTCCAACTTATATGGTCTACACACATTCTTCGACTTGTGGTGCTTCCTCCATCTACAAAACTAGCAAAGCCCGGCAGTCCTTGCCACAGTGCCATCTCTGGTTCCTTTTCCCTTCTGCCTCCCTCTTCTGCTTACACAAACCTTTAAGCCCATTAGACTATCGAGAAGAGTTTCTGCAAGTTAAGGTCAGCTGGTTAGCAACTGTAATTCCATCTGCAACCGTAGTTCCCTTTTCCATGTAAACCCAAATTCACAGATTTTAGGGCTTAGGATTCCACCTATTGCAAACTCTTAGAGGAGAGAGATCCAAGTTTACAAGTCAGGAATATGAGACCAAAGGAGTTAAAATGGGCTGCCTAACAATCACACAGCTCATGTGGACATGGATTAGAATCATCCCTGTCTATCAGATCAGGGTTCTCCTCACAAACCAGATTCAGCAGCACATGCTATAAACTCTAGCCCTCTACCCAATAAAACAATACATCAGCTGGGCATGGTAGCACACTCCTGTGATCCCGGTGGCTCGGATGACTGAGGCAGGAGAATGGCAAGTTCAAAGCCAGCCTCAGCAACAGCGAGGCACTCACCAACTCAGCAGGACCCTGTCTCTAAATAAAATACAAAATAGGGCTGAGGATGTGGCTCAGTGATCATGTGCCTCTGAGGTCAATTTATAGTATCCCTCTCCCCCCGAAAAAAATACATCACTCCATGTATAGAATGTAGACTATTTAAAATGCTTAATACACATTATAGAAATCCAATGTGCATTTTCCTTTGAAATTAAAAATACAGTACCTTATTAGTATTTTTAGCATAACTTGGTGGTAATGGAGATGGCAGTAAACACCAGGGACAAGAATGAGATTTGAATAATATTTCTGCCAGTGGAACTTAAAAATCTTAGCACTGATATAAGAAGCAAGTTTTTCTTTTATTAAACATACATTGAACTTGCACTCGTCTAACGGGACTTCCTGTCACAGCGCTGAAACTCAGTGTTTGATCTTTAGACTGAAATTTAAGCTGACACACAGCAGTCACATGTACACACACACCCCCGTTTCTTTCAGTTAATAAATGTCTGGGCTCCTCTCTCTCGGAAAGGTTGGCGTTCTTCACTTTGGTAATGTCACGAGAGACACCTCTCCCCATTCAGTGAGGCAGCAGGGAAGGGGAGCTCTTAGAACCACAGAAATTAGAGAGCAGAGGAACCCAAGAGGTCAGCACATCCATCAGCGTGACACTCAGGCTGCCTTCTACAGGGACCTTGTCAGTGATTTGCTCTCCTCTGTTTTGACTCCAGAAAAAAAGGTGCTGTCAACCTCATGTAGAGGGTTATTCCACAGTTCTATCTGTTAGGTGCTCTTTCACTCAATTAATTTCTTTCTTTCTTTTTTTTTCTTTCTTTCTTTATTTCTTTCTCATAACCCGATGCTCATGGGTATGATATTTTAGTTTCATTTCATACATTGACTTGGGAGCTTGCCCAGATCATTTCAATCTGTGGAGAGAACCAAATAACTTCTGTATTCTCTAAAGAGGTCTTTGACTTCTTCGGAGAAAGATAAATCTCTCAGAGGACATAAACTGAAAGATTGTCTCCATGGCTGAGTTTGGGGCCTGAGATTAAAAAGGAACCAATTGATCCCTGGAGAGCATCACTCTTGCTCTGTCAGTGACTGAGGTTCCATATCCACAGATCCCTAAAAACTTGCTCAGGCTCTCTGGGCCCTGGACATATCCAGGGAAGAAAACCATTTGAGACGGGGGCGTTGAAAAAGGTCTCTATCGGATTTGGGGGAAGAATCAATTCAACACAATTCTGCTGCAAAGTACAAAGTGCTTAATCAAGAAGTTTGAATTGTTTATTTACTTTTTCTCTCTGGAGTAGACGTGTGCTTTCATAGCAGAAAAGAGACTTGGTAGTCAGAAAATCCTTGGTTTGAAACTCACTCTAGTACAAGCTGGGGAGGTTTATAAAGCTACATAAGCACCATTAGTCTCAATTCCTTCCTTTAAAAGGGTGGCAGGCAATGGCGGCCTATTTGTGGGTTGATTTTGAGGAAGAGAAAATACAAAGACATTGGGATCACACAGCATGAAATCATCCAAAAGAATAGGATTTCAATATGTAATTGAAACCATTCAATTCCGTGCTCACCTTCTGCTTCACGTCTTTCTTTTTCTCTTCATCGGAGGGAACAGGACAGACAGAGCTGCTGCGGTTAAGAAGGCAATACCCTTTGGACAACTGTGGAACCATCTAACTCTCTGAACCTCAGAACCTGTGAGCTCTCCAAACCTCGGCACGCCCCTTCTCCAGCAGCGAATCCCTTCACCACTTCCCATGCTCACCTCCACACCTCTCATTACCACCTCAAGTGTGAAGACTCAAGATCACAGCTTTTCTGCGTTGAGTTCAAATCCCTCCACAAGCCGGTCTTTGTCGACTTCTCTCACTCAGAGGTACTGGACTATTTACTTTTTCATTTATTCAACAAGTATCTATAGGTTGCCTAGTAAGTGCAAATCGCTGCATTAGTGCTAAGTATTTAAACTTGAACATTTTGACAGGAAAAGTTGGTAAAGTTGCAATTTTATAGATTAAATTTTCATTGTACCTAGCTTGTTTTGTAAAATAAATATGTATTAATTATGTAATTCTTTTCAAAAACCCTACTGGGGCTATATTATCTTTATTGCATTAATTAGGACATAAAGACTCTGAAAAATTAAACAAATTCCCCAAAATAAAACAGTGTAGAAAAAATCCAAGTAGAATCTGAATTATAAAATTTAAAAATCTGCAGTTTTTCATTTTATTTCTCTTTGGCCTTAAGATATACAAAATGTTTTTATCTGTATCATCATCTATCATGAATTTTGACAAATACTTTTGTGATGTCAGAAATACTTTCACGTAAGTGACAATTAATAAAACATTTAAGGATGCCTGTTCGTACCCTCTATGCCCCAATAAAAGTATTTTCTGCCTTGGCCAGAAACCACTGAATGGCTTGGTTGAGCAATGACGTTCCTGTGTCTCTATAATTACTTTCTGGCCTGGAGTTCTTATCCTTGGGAGGCTCGGAAGCATTATTTATACATGACATTTTGAGGTTGGTAATTCTCTTCAAAAATTTTCCTTCCTTCCAATGTAAAGGAACAGAAAATCTCTTTCCATCCATTTTTTATCTCAAAAACTCACAGACATGTAATCAATTTTGACCCATTTGGGAACCATGGCATACACTGGGAAAAACATGGTCTCTGTGACCTTGGTAAAAATTGTCCCAGTTTTCCAACCAGAATCAAGGAAAGTCTTAATGACATGTGTCTCTTGTCAAAATCTTCTCATTCATTAGATTGGCCAGGCTGGACAAAGACCTAATTGTTACATGGAGATTGTTTGGTTTTGGTCGTCTTTTTCTAGTTGGGTTCCAGAGTACAGTGAAAATGTTATTCTTTTACCAAGCAAGGACATAAATGATAAGAATGTGATGAGGATAAGAATGTGACCTAAGGTATTTTAAGGTGATTGTCCTTTCTCTTCCAGAATTCTCTTCTGTTTTGTGGTCTCATCGCTAGCAGTGAGAAAAAAAAAAGCTAACCATCATTACCCCAAACTCTGGGACTTCCCAAGTTCAGTTTCCTCTGTCTCCCCCTCTGGATTAGCTTTTCTCCAACACTTGGTGGTTCAGATTGTGTTCTTTGGGAGTTATGAGGTTTTCTGTCACACTCTCTGATAGATCTCTTTAGTGTCAGCTTGGAAATAGACATTTAGTGGGCTGCCATGGTTTTCTTCACAGAAGCTAAATGTTGGAAATGGCTGCTCACATTTTCCTCTAGAAGTACCAGTCTATGAGGATTCCATGCTTTAGATGGAACTCAGGCTCCCACACCCTCTACATCCACCTGGAACCACATGAGGAGGCAAGGCCATATGCATAGATGGTGGAGCATTGAGCAATTCCTGTTGGCAAGGCAGTGAGTCACTTTGCTGGTTGTCACAGAGCTGCCTGTCCTCTGGATCTAGGTCACACCCAGGAGTGCAGACTTCTGCTGACAACTTTGATTTTGTTGTCAGGACTCCTGTGATGGTTCGGCTGTGATTTCAGTCTTTAATCCTATGTCTTCCACGGATCTCACATGGTTTCTGGTAGAGGATATAGCCTTTTTATGTGCATCATGATTATGTTTTACTTATTTATATGTCATTTTTGGCTTTTTGAGTCTGGAGCAAAAATGGGAAGCGCGGCCTATTTCAGACTACCATCTTAAACAAGTGAATGAAACTATCAAAATTTTAGTTATCCCACCATTTGCATTCCCCTCTTAACAAATTGCACCATTGAAACAACATGTGCCTTTGGGTTGACTCCAGACTGATCCTGTATCTTCTACCAAAGGAAGACAAAATGAAAGCACAGTCTCTCATTTCCACAGGGATTCTCCCCCTTGGAAACACCAATGGTGGAGCAAGCTCACCATGCACTCGCAAACAACTCGCATGACTTTGGTGCAACAGAACACAAGGCACACACAAGTAACATGAGGCATGAAGGGACAGCAGAAGCCTAGAATTTAGTGCCAGCGATGCACCCTGTCCCCATGCCCCAAGGCTCAGGAAAGCTGCCAGGTGGATGGAGAGCCTCATCTGCCTGTGTCTCATACTACAGTTGAGAGACCCTGGAAACAGCCCGCCTGGGTTACATACCTTGCCGTCACATGGCCCACTGGGCTAACATTGAAGCTCACCCTGTATTGGGGGGAAATGGAACAAAACTTAGGCTGGTTCAGCCGGTTCCTCTCTTGTCTCAGGGTGTCACATTCCCAGTAACTTCTAGTTATTCTTGAGAACTACAAGCAATAAAAGGGGGCAAAAATAGGTTAATCTAAGGCCAGCCAGAGAACTATCCTGCACCATGTAAATCAAAGAATAAGTTTAAAGGAGAATATGTACTCTCCACAGTAGGGAGTTAAAATAAAGCAAGAGATCACTGTCTAATGAGACTCATAGGAATCAGCCATCTTATTCAATTTATCAGAATTTTCAAGGACACAGGTAATCACAAAGATGTAGGGAGAGGCCCAAGACCCCAGGGTAACAGGGGAGACACATGGTCACATTATTAATTCCTGGGCTTCTCCACTTACACTCTTGAGAGTTTCCCAGCTTAGCAGGTCTCTTTCAGAAAAGCTCCTCATAAATCCATGTATTTCAGATTATTTTTTGCTTAAAAAACAGCCCTAGTGAGGGGAAAGGGGAAAAAAAACAAGGGGGAGAAATGAATTACAGTAGATGGGGTAGAGAGAGAAGATGGGAGGGGAGGAGAGGGGAGGGGGGATAGTAGAGGATAGGAAAGGCAGCAGAACACAACAGACACTAGTATGGCAGTATGTAAAAAAGTGGATGTGTAACCGATGTGATTCTGCAATCTGTATACGGGGTAAAAATGGGAGTTCATAACCCACTTGAATCAAATGTATGAAATATGATATGTCAAGAACTATGTAATGTTTTGAACAACTAATAATAAAAATTTTAAAAAAAAACAGCCCTAGACAACCAAGGATATTCTGCTAAAAGCACTCCTTGCATAAGGGTTCTGATGCCAGCTGAAATTACTTAATTTGTCTGACAGGTCTAGCATTAGTATGTTAAAGGTGACACTGGTCACCTGCCTTCTTTCATTCTTGGGAGCGTTTCCTCTCCTACCCACCACTCCACCACTGTCCCCTGAAAGGGGATAGATGAATTGAGGACTTGTTGCCTAACTCTCTCCTCCCCAAAAAATAGTTAACATAAAATCAATTTTATCTTAAAGGGCCACTGTAGCATTCAGTTTTAGTTTAATCAGAAAATTGAATTGTCCTTGTCATTGTTGGCTTAATTCTTCCTTGGAATCCTATGGGAAGTGGAAATTTTGATAAATAGCACAGAAATATAAACATTGTGAGAATTATTCTTTATCTATGTCTATGTGGGTAAATTATTTTTCTTATTCCTAAAATATGCTTTGTACATCTTCTACTTGGCTGGCCACTAAATGTGTGACATACCTGGCCATTAAATGTGTGACAACCCAATTGTGAGAATTTCACTCTGAAAAATTGAGATTTCCATGTTTACTAAATAGCATATCTGGTATTTACTAAATTCTGGCAATTTAATGGATAGAAACGGATAGGTCTCTAAGTTAGATGTTGTGAGTGGTTTCCGGTTTCTCTGTCAAATCCTATCCTTTGATAATGACTATCTGGACACTGTGTTGAGGATTCTGAAACTAGTTACAGATTTAACAATGACCAAAACAGTAGTGTGATTAATTAGTACACAACATCCCTTCTCATTCACATTGGCTTCATCATAAAGATAAATTAAATTGTAACATTTAAATGGCAAGGATAAAATTATGTATATACATCTTTTTTATTATGGGGACATGAGTTTCATTATTCTTTTGATGATATGGCTAATCACCCACAAAAATCTCAGAATCTGAAGTATGAATCCCTCTTTCTTCACTCTTTCTCCAGTGTCCAACCCCACTCTGTCTTAGAAGAGGACAATAATGTTTTCTTCCCTCTGGTTCCAAACTAAAGCTAGTGCCTCATGTAGTTTATTCCATTCAAAAAAAAATGTCTATTGAAATAATAAAGGCAGGTGCAATAGTACACCTAAAATACTTCACTATTGTGAATGAAGCCCAGCTCTTTCTCACCTTTGCTCAGACAAAAGGAAAACCTCAACCTGCTCTTACTTTTCTGTTTATTCATTGAAATGCATATAAACTGCCTGTTAAGTGGTAGTTTTCCAATAGGCACTGAAGATCTAAAGTTTAATGTAAAATACTCCATTCTGGTCAGAACTCAGTAAGCATCTACACAGAAAAATAAGAAGGGGTATGAATCTTATGCTAAGTGTCATTTCAGAGCTCTGTTGAGGCTCCTGTGGAAGCCCAGGGGAGACAGAGCTAACTCTGAATGTCACAGCTAGGAGATCAGAAAGGGGATAGAGGGATGGCTCAGGAACAAGGAGTATGAAGAAGTGCAATCAGGAGAATAAAGGGCAGGAAGTAGAATCTGGACACAGATAAGAGTGTTTCTATAAAATCCAGAAAGATGAAAGGGGATTGAGTAGAGAGAGGATTCAGATAGAAGTGGCTTCAACTCTCTGGAGTGCTGAGTGTGGGTGAGTGGAGGAAACAGGAGAAGCTGGACAGGTAATCCCAGGTCATTCTCTGGTGGGTTGGGGGGAATGAACTGTGCAAAAGGTGGAAAATCATGATATTCATGATGACAATTACACCTTCAGGCAAAGGCTGAATAAAACTAAGTCCAACATACTCTGATGAAAGAGATACAAAGACTAGAGTGCCCCTCAGAAAGCTAACTTTTATTTTATTATAGATAAGTTCATATGTCTTATGAATAAAATGTATAATAGAACTAATATGGATTAACTACTGTTCCAAGTGCTTAGCAAAATAGTATCTCTCATAATGCTTGCAGTATGTTCCAAGGTGAAAGCTATTACCATCCCATTGGACACATGGGAAAACTGAGGTATGGAGAGACCATATATCTTGCCCAAGGTGATAGACCAGGCAAGCCAGGTGTTGATTAGGAGCATGTTCTCTTACATCAGCATGCCCTTGATGAATGACCTCCAAGGCTCACGTGGAGTGAATGCCCAGTGATCTTTCTCTCCGTCACTCCTGAAATCATGGGTCCTCAGCTACATTCAGAGAAGTCCCAAGTAAAATCCCACATGAACTAAGCGCTATTTCTATGTCATCCTCTTGTTTATTTTTCTACCTAGCCCAACTCAAACATTCCTCCCTTGTCATATTTTACTTCCTGTAGGCATTTATGTGACAGGCGTAGCCTTATTTTAGTGTCACTAACCAATTTGTACTTGGCTTTTTCAACCAGTTTAGGTCGCCAACAAAATGCTGTGTCAACATCCCCTGGAGTTATGTCCTGGGTTTTCACAGATCTCATAAGCAAACTGTCCTGAGTACCTGTCTCACACATGAACGGCCTCTGGCAGAATCCCACCTGGGGAAGTCACTGGTGGTATGTTGATTTGCTAGAGCTGCCATAACAAAACACTGCAGTTTGGGTGGTTTAAACAATGGAAATTTATCCTCCCACAGTTCTGGAGTTTAGAGGCCCAAGATCAAGGAGTTGGTAGGTTTCATCTCGTCTGAGCTCTCTTCAGCTCGCAGATGACTGCATCTTCACATGGTCTCCACCCCCAACCACATGCACATCCACCCTCAGTATCTCTGTGTGTCCAAGTTTCCTCTTCTTGCAGAGACAGTTGTCATTGTCCCTACAGACTATTTACTGTATGGCCTTCATTATAACAGAATCACCTCCTCAAAGCCTTATCTCCAAACAGGATAACATTCTAAGCTACTAGAGGGTTAGGGCTTCCACATATGTGTTTGAGGGGCAGGGACACAATTCAATCCCATAAAAAAATGGACATCATCTTTGTAGGGCACATAACAGTTTTTCTGTGTTCTACATGAGTATCTGGTATTGTGTCTTTACACAGATTGGGCACATGCAATGCCCTTGCATGCAGAATCTTTCCTTATCAATGTCAAAAGCAGTAACAGAGAAATTGAGGTCAATGTTATTGTGAAAGTGTTTGTAGATTCAAATTTAGCTCTACTGCTTGCTGGTCACTATCCTTAGACAAGTCACTAATGTTTCTATGCCTCCGTGGCCTCATCTGATGATCTCTACCTCATACATTTTTTTTTTTTTAATTTTAGGATCAAATCTTACATTGCCTATAAAATATTTAACATAGTCCCTGGTTTATCATAAGCATTTCATAGACATTAGACATTATCATTTTTAGAACTGATAGATGAAATTCACATACCTATGTATTATGTTGATGACTAAATTTTACCAACAGAGATGAACTAAATAGCACACAAGATTTTGCAAAGATAGAGTGTACCAAATGTGGTAATTGCGGTTTCTGGTATTGTTTGCAAACCTGCACATGAACTGGCTGCCACCCTCATGGTGGCAGATTCTGAGGGTTGCTTCTCTTAATATCTATTCTCCTTTAGACCCTCCTCCATCACTGGTGGTGAAGGAGTTAAATATTTAATCTTTTTGGTCAGTTGAGAGAGAAATAGAAGTCTTTGGGGAAGAGCTCTTTCTAAATAAAAGACAAAATTACTTGGTGCCAAGATTTGGTTTCTTCTGCCATGCTCCAGCAGAAAGCACGGGGGCTCCTTAGGGAGGTGAATTATCCTCAGATGGAGGCAGGAAATGTACAAGATTAGCATTGGGCATCTCACCACAAAGTAAGTGTTCTCAAAACAACAACAGCATAAGCAACAATGAAAAGGTGTCATAAGGGACACAGGAGCCAACAGAAAGAGCTCCCAGTAACCAAAGCTGAAACTAGTTCAGCGATCAAAGAAGTAATGTAGAAATGAATTATATTCCATATAAATGTTTGTAAATCTATACAGGTATAAACAAAGGACTACCTGCATGTCTTATGGAGGAGGAGACATAAACACCTTGGGCAGAATTCCACACAATGCTGTGTGTGCCTTCGTAGGTAGCCTTTCACTTCCTTACTGCTTACAGATTATTACTCATGATGATGATGATGGTGCAGGGCTGACTGGTCACTGTCTGAACTTGAGAGTTCTCAAACTGAGTCTGCTCCGCCCCCAGCAGAGCAGGATTGATCTCTAGCCATTGATGATCAGGGACCATCCTACTTCACTCTCCAGAACAGTGAGAGCAGTTGTTCTACAAGGAAATTAAGGCAAAGACCAAGCAAAAGTGGAAGCAGGCTTGGGTCTCACCCCTGCTGAATACTACAGCCTGTCCAGCCCTCAACATGGCTGAGAATAGGGTCACACAAGATAAGCCAGCTGTCCTGGGATGCTGGTTCTACTCCTCCACTGAGGTCCCTCCAGCCCCGGTCCCCTCATCGGAGGTTACACAGTCCTCTCCCTTGTGCACTGTCTAAGCTTCCTTTCTCCTCTATGAAGCCTGGGGAAATGATTCCCTTCCCCTCTATTCTATAAGCAAAGCTTTGCCTCATAATGGAAGCTTTCTCCTCTCTTCACACATTCCAGTTTTATTGTAAATGCCCCCAAATATTTGTATTGGCCACTAAGTTTTAGTATCTTGGATCTCAAAACCATCTTAATGCTGCCACATCATTTTTGGAGACTCTTAATGAAGAGCCTGCTTAAAGAGAACCAAATAATGACAGACTAGAAGCAAAACATGGTTAAGGTTCCAAAAATATCCCAGTTCAAGGTCTGGGATTGTGGCTTAGCAGTAAAGAGCTCACCTAGCATATGCGAGGCCCTAGGTTTGATCCTCAGCACCACATATAAATAAATAAAATAAAGGTATGTGTCCAACTACAACTAAAAAAATAAATATTTTTTTAAATCCCAATTTAATCTCTTCCCTTGAAACATCCCTGTATGCTGGTGATCAGAATGCTGCTCAAAGTCCCTTATGGCATGCATGGGTGAGAGGGGAGTCAGGCAAAGAGAGCCTACTGCCAAGTTTACACGAAGCTGGCAGGATAGGGAGCTCAGCATAGCATCAAGGATTTTGGAAAGAGCACCCAGGGGCAAGGCAGAGGGCAGAGAAATGCACCTTTATGGCACCGAAGCTTGATCATTTTTGTTCATTGCTCAGGCATCAAATGACAGAGAAAATGGTCTGGACTCTCTTCTGCAGTTTTGGAAAACGCCAGAGGCATACAGCAGAGCAAGGGTGTGGCAGAAACAGTGCTGCAGAAGGACGTAGAAAACAGATGAAGCAGGGTAGAAAACAGCGACAGCAAACCTGGTCCAAACACTCTGATAACTGCAGGGGAGAGAGAGCCAGATCAAAACCATGGGAGGGGCAATGGAGATGGAGCATAGTATCATTAACCTGAAACTGCAAACGTGCAGGACTCAGCAAGGGACTATCTGTGCCAGACATGGGGCTTCAAGCTCCATCTGGGTCATTTCATTTAATCCTTAGCACTTGAGCCAGTGAGGTTGATATTATTTCCTGTATTTTATAGATAAGAACACTACCTCTGAGGTTGACCACAGTCCTTGGGGTAGTCCTGGGCTACATCTCTTTTCCTCAGATAGTTCTTGCAATATCTTCTCTCTGAAAGGACCACTGTCTTCCTTTTTTCCTCCCTGTAAGCATCATTCTCTCACCAAGATATGTCTATTCCTTCACCCAGGATATCCTAAGACTCCCTTGGTTAACAAAATGTTGCCCATGTGGACTGTCAATTCTAAGCATCACCTTTAGGAGGGCTTGGAATTTCCACCTGGGTCTCTTTGAAGACTCTTTTACGTAGATGCTTTCTCTCAGAACCCAGCACCATGCTATGATAAACAGGAGCCACAGAAAGAGGTCATGCATACATGTTCAGCTTGACAACCCAGCTGAGCTCCCAGCTGACAGCTAGCACCAACCTCCAGCCACATCAAGAGAGTCATGGCATGACACTCCCCCAGCCATAGTCATATGAAAGACCACAAGTGAGAATCTTCAGCCAACCCCAATCAACACAGAGGCTTATAAAGGATACTAACAACACTGCTCTAACCCATCAGGGTTTGAAGTGGTTTATTCACAGTAATAGATATTAACAGCAACTATTAATGAGTATCCTGCTGTGGGCAATGCATGGCATTGTTAACCTAGGTAAGAGGTGGCGTGGTTAACCTAGGTAAGAGGGGTTGAAAATTTTAAGTATTTAATAAAAAAATGTTTGTTAAAAGAATAACGAACATCAGATAAATGAATAGATTTGATGGATGTGAGAGTCGACTGCCCTTAGTTGATTATGTGGTTGGGGAGATCATCTTGCACTTTGTCCATTAGTATTATTTTGCAGAAGAGCAGCTTGCTAGTGGACACATTGACCAGGTCAAGGCCTGGAACCATTGCCTATTCTTAACCTAATCTTTAGCCACCATGGTGGAAAAAAACAAGAAAGGTGAAAGGAAAAAAAAAAAAAAAAAAACCTGCCTACAGGATAAAACCTATTATGAGTTTTTAATGAACTGTAGGGTGGACACTTTTTAAAAGAATGATCTGATTTTTTTTCTAAAATAGAAATTATGTTTAGCTTTTATGATGGCTCAGGTCTTCCTCAAGCACTTTTCTCATAAATTTTAACATTAGCGTCCTTGGTGCTGCTTAACTGCAGATGATGTGTTTTTTTAAACCATCTTCTTCTCCTAGAGCTCATTAAGACCACTCTCTGTCTTAATGATGTCTAGGCCTCAAGTTAGACTTATTAGTGCACAGGGAGCAATAGCTGCCTGAATTCCAGTCTGCTTCCTGGCTGAGGCCTGCTGCTGGGGGGCATTTGATTTCTGTGGGATTGGCTGGCTGCAGCTCATTCATCCACATTTCCCAAAGCCTCTGAGTCCAACCACAAATCATCATGGGGGACGGCACTGGTCTGTGATGCTCCCCAGTTCGGTTCTAACTGAAAGAGTTATTGTTGATGCTTTTTGAGTCTTTATAACAGGCCAGAAATCCCCTCTGTTCAGGCACCAGATCTGTAGATTTATTTACCTTTGTATTTGTGGTGCTTGTTACAGCGGCTGGAACACAGTCCATTGTTCAATGAAGATTCATCTGCCTTGGTCTCACCTCTCTTCCCTTCTTTCTGCATCATCTATTTCTATTTGATCAGTATTTGAAAATTTTTAGATTTAGCCTCCTTAATCATTCTCAAAGAGAACAGCTTTATTCTCTCTTATTACCCAAGTCTAGTCCCCAACCCCCTCCTGAATGGATTCTTGGGAAGTTTTCTGATAGTGTCCTCCTCCATCCCTTCCCACATTGATTTCAAAATGGTAGTGAACTTTGCTCCATTCAAGCTTAAGACACTTCAGTGACTTCTCTTTGTCCATCTCTTACCATAGGAAAATAAATAAATAAATAAACTCTTCAGTATGTGCTCGGGCCTTTTTGATCTGGTCCCCCAATATTTTCTAGCTTCGTGAATCACTCAACATTACTACGTAAACATGACCCCATCGAGCCAGACTCCTCATGCTCAAAATATTTTATGCACTTTCCCTAACCATATATTATTGCTTGATTTTTTTCCTGAGTCTAGAATATTCATTCTGCTATCTTTGCTTGTCAAAATTGGCTCTTCTTTTATGACCCAGTGAAAATGCCTCAAACATTCCCAAACTATTTTGTACATCTTTCCTGTTAAGTGGATTACTCCCTCCTGAGTTTCCCTGATGATGACATCCTGTTTGTTCTGTGGATTGGGGGCAGAAAGGCAGCAGAGGGTGTGAAAAGCCAAGATCTGGAGGCTGCCTGCTGGGTTTGAACGCAAGCTCAGCTACTCTCTGTCTTATGAAATTGAATGAGTTACTTTATGGCTTTCTTCATTTCCTCAACTGTAAACTGGAATATGGATGGTGTCAAATTTTACATTATAATGATCATTAAGTGACTTTCTTCTCTGACACATTGAAACTGCTCTGAAAGCATTTCTTCAATTTAAAAAATATTAGCAGGTTTGACAATAAAAGAGCACTGTCCTCCTGAGTCACTGATCTGAAGTTCTCAAGGCACAGGCCAGCAGTATCAGTCTCACCCTGAAAGGTCTTAGAAATACACGTTCTTGAATTTCAGCTCCACCCTACTGAGTCAGAGACTGTGAGCCTGGGCCCCACTTTGCAAAAACTCTCGGGGAGATATCAACATGTGATGGAGCTGGGGTCCTCCCTACAGATGATCGGTAGGATGCCCTTTCAGTTTCCAGCCCTTGTGGGTGGATTACTGTCCTGTTCAGTCCTTGAGATCTGGAGCATCCCACTTGAAAACAGTGCAAAACAGTGGGGAGGGTAGGAAAAAATTCAGTCAGGTAGAAGCAAAGGAGACAACAGCATTACAGGTGGGGGAAATACCCAGGAGTGTTCTCTTCTAGTTCTTTCTTTTCTCATAAAAGCAGGATCCTCACGTAGGTTACTGCTCTAAAATTATTAATGGGAATTTTTAATATATATTTCTATGTTAATATGAAATATCAAGTTAACAGAAAAAAATAACATAACTTTTCTTCTATTTTTTAAAATACATTTTGTAACTTAGAAACTGTTTCTCTGGAGTGAAACAAAAGGAAGAATTTATGGAAAAAAACGCAACCAATTTAATGTTTATCTCTCAACATAACTACATATGGAAAACTAAAATCAGGCACAAGGATTTTATTTAAGACCAAGCAGCAAATTCCTTCTTTTTAAGTCTGAGGTCATGTAGCAATACCATCCCATTGCCAAAAAGGGCCTTGTGAAATAGTTCAGACATAGGAGCAGCTACAGAGTGACAAAATAGATATCTGTACACCCAGCATCCAGACTAAGATCCTACATACACCTATACATACCTCCAGTGGTTTCAAAAATTATATGCATTTAAAATGCAGCCTGGCTTTTAAAAAATTTAAGAATAATAAAAAGAACACAGCACAGGGCTTAACGCAATAAAAGTCCACTCCCTTCTGTTCCCCTTTTCTATAATACATAAACAAGCTCTCCTGCAGTAGAACTTCCAGACAGAAAGATGTGTCTGTGGGTTAAGATCTGGAATAGTTAAAGTGGTTACAAGTGAATAAAACAATTACTGCTAATGTGCTCTTCAAATGAAGCAAAGTATTCTTACAGGAGGCTTATTTCACCCCTTTATAAATACAGATTGTACTAAAAATGCTGAAGAAAGCTCTCAGGGATAATTCCGCTATTCAAGTAGAGTGCAGCAGATTCTGAGAGTGGAAAAATGAATGATATTTAGCTCTGTTGAATGTGAAGGTGTTTGTAAGCATGAGAGGAAAATTTGTCCACATGAGCCTATAGAGAAATTAGGCAAACATAAAATCAACCAAGTCTGCTTTCTTTGTGCTTTTCTCTTGATTTCCCTGGAACTCTTGGTTGACAAGATAAATAAAAAGAACATAAAAGAAAATAACAATAACATTTACTCTTGTTGGTTACAGCTTATAGGTGAGTCATGCTAACCACTTCCTGCAGTTTGGTGTGTGTGTCCCCCAAAACCAATATACTAAAGCCTAGGTCTTGAGGGCAATGCTGTTGGGGCAGGTGGTGGAATCTTCAGTGAGAAATCCTTAGGTCATTGGGATATGACCTTCAAGTGGATTGTGGGACCCCCATTCTCTCTCTTTCTGCTCCATTTTGAGATGTGACTGTTTGTTCCTACAAGTGCACTCACCATAACATGCCACCACCTACCAACCTCACCAGAGGCCAAACCAACACCAGGTCTTGTACTTTGAAACTACAAAATTGTGAGCTAAATAATTTTTTTATCTTTATAAGCTATCTGTCTCATGTTTTCATTGTAGTGATGAAAAGTTGACTAATCCATTACTTCATGAATGTCACCTTAATCTTTCTGATGACCTTAGGTGACAGGTATTGCGATTCCAATTTTCCAGCTATGGAAGTTAATAATAAGAGAAGTTAAATGACTTGTCCAGGGTCATTGTTAGAGAATGGTTTGTGCTGGTGTTTAACCCCATGTTTTTAATCACTGTTTCATTCTTTGTGTCACTCAGGGATCATTGTCAAGGACTAGGCATCTAGAGAGCACTTCATCAGTAGGTTGCACATTTAGTCCAATCTCATCATTTATAGATGTTAAGGAAACTAATGCTAAAGTGGGAAAGACACTTCTTCAAGGTTACAGAACTGAAGCTATCGAGTAGGATTTCTGAATCTCAGTTCACTCAGTGTCATTTCTTCTTTCTCACTTTTCCAAAATGGAATGGGTCTTCACTTGTTCCCAACCCTCTTTGACCACCCTTTTCCAGATCCCATCCTCACACCACAGACTTATACCAGTTGAAGTCAACCCTGGATATCCCATAGAGTCACATGGGGGAGATTATTTTAAATACCCAACTTACTGTACGTTCAAGAGATATTTATATATTTTGGTGTGGAGTAGGACCAAGACTCCATACTGCCTCCATTTGAATATGTTGTAAGAGTCTCAAAATTAACATTTCTATCTCCTCCACCCAAAGAAACCTAAGCAACCTGCACACAGAACTTTAGCATCTCAGTCAATGGCACCACCAAGCTGATCAGAAAGCTAGCATTTATTATTGATTCCTCTCTTTCCCTTTCATCTACATTTAATCAGTTTGGCTCAAATGTTAGGCAAATGTTTGTTAGAGGAAGAAACACTCCTGTTGCTGTGGATCCCTCAAAGTGGGATCTCTTTAGGAAGGGTAAATATTTTTAAGTTATATATGCTCTCTGAATACACACACATCTTACTAGACTAGTTCGTCTGTCATTCCTACATGTCTTCAGGAGTCCAGGTTGTGCTCTGAGAGGAGTGAGCTCTAGGGTCTCTGCTAAGCCATGTTGCTCCGTGTGACTCCATCATGAAGGAAGGCATGGCCAATTTCATCTTTCCATCCTTCCTGCCCTTCTAGTCATTGGCTTCTACACAGGTAATCTGTGTATGTGTATATTATGTATACCAAAATTAAAAGGTTTATTTTTACATGTAGTAAATATAAAAATCATTAATGAAATATTTTATACTTTTTGCACACCATGTCTTCAAAACTCAGTGTGTATTTTGTACATGTAGCACATCTCAGTTTGGGTGCTAAATTTTCAATAGTTTAAGTAAAATGTAGTCCTACCAAAGTACTAGAATTACATTGAGTGGAAAATGTTTTAACTTTTAATGAAGATCAATTCAAATTAAATTAAATTTAAAATTTATTTCCTCAGTTACACTATCCACAATTCAAGTGCTTCATAGGCATGAGTGGCTAGCAGCCTCTGTCTGAGACAGCTTGTCTCTAGAGGCAAAGGGTATGGCTTTTACATTTTCAGTGGTATTTATGGGACTTTGTAAAGAATCCAGCCCTTATTAACTGTTATTGAATGCTTTTTAGCTAATAAAATTGCTTAAGGCCACTAAAAAAAGAAAAATATAAAGTGTGGAGTAAGAACAAAAAAAAATTGTTTAATATCTCATAGCTCAAAGTCCTCATCTTTGAATGGTCATAACAAGTTCTTAGGCATTTCCCAAAGTAGACAAATGATTCAAAATTAAGCAAACTTGAAAAATGCTGTTTGCAAGCTCATCTCACTGGAGATTCATTAGACAGTTCAGTGTTCTTTTTTTCACACATGAATCAAATGTAGAAAGTAATGCTTGTTTGATACTATGCTCTCATTTTTGGTCTATAACTAATGATCTCTCTCTCTCTCTTTCTCTCTCTCTCTCTCTCTCTCTCTCTCTCTCTCTCTCTCTCTCCCTCTCTCTCTCAGCAATTAAAGTAATTTGCATTACCCAATAGAACAACCAGAGTTTTTATAGTAACTTACACATTTTGCCTAAATTGATCTTCATCTAAATTCCATGCTCATAGGTTTCTTGCTTTCTCTGGATTTTTTTTTTTTTTTTGATTGGTACAATGTAACAGATAATTTATGGTACACACACACATCATGGGGCAGTGAGTTATCATGCTCTATGTAATTTTGAAACATGCTGGATGCTGAGTTAGATTCAAAAATCAATAAGATTTCTCCTCATTCGATCTTTATTCAAACCATTATCACTTATTAATAGATTAGTTTATTATCTTTTGTAAATACATTTTGGCTGACTTCAAATTTTTCTCTTTTTATTTCGACTTCCATAGTCTTCATGTTCATTTTCAAAATTATAAGCTTGATCATGTAATTACCTTGCTTAATACCTCTTAGAGATTCCCTGATGACTAATGGATAAGTCCTTAAATCTTTACAAAGATTATGGTAGATTGTTTTTTTAATGCCTCTAATTTCTTATCCCAGCAAGACAGGGGTATATTGCAAGGTGACTTTGCCATCCCCTTTCTACTTGATGAGTCTCTTTCTCCATCCTCCTGAGTCTGGGCTGGCTTTATAACTTACTTTAATCAATAGAATGTGGCAGAAATAAAAATTCAGTTTCTAAGGTTAGGCTTAAGAGGTTCTTCTGATTTTGTTTTCTTGGAATATTCCTCTAAGACCGTCATAAGAAGCAGCTGATTTCAGGTAGGAGGCCATCAGGAGAAAAACCAAGTTCTTCCAGTCAAAAGGCAGCACCGATGGTTAGGCAGATAGGAAAAGTCATCTCACATCCTCCATCCTGGAAAAATCAGCACAGAATTCTTTCAGATGACCAACAGAACTATCAGAAATAAGTAAAATAAGAACAAAGTTCAAAATGGACACCCAACTGCTATCAGAAGTAAACATTTGCCAACATAGATAATTTGTTTTCTTTTGTTTTTAACACTTTCATTGAAATATAATTTACATGCCTTATAATATGCTCATTTAAGGTACATGCTACAAAGATTTTTATAGACTATTCACATATTATAAAGCTATCATCATAGCTGATTTTAGAAAATCTTCATATCAAAACTAATTGCCCTTTAACTATCATATCACATCCCCCATCCTGGTCTTTGTTCAATGTTAGCCTACTTCTTATCACTACAGGTTTGCTTATTCAGAACATTAAACACAAATGAGTTGTATGTGGTCTTTTGTAAGTGGCATCTGTTTAAGCGAGCTTTGTGTTGCTGTGACCAAAAAACCTGACTTGAACAATTAAAGGAGGAAAAGTTCATCTGGGGCTTCTGGTTTCAGAGGTCTCAGTCCATAGAGAGTCAACTCCATTGCTCTGGGCCTTTGATAAGGCAGCACACCATGGCCGACAGTATAGCAGAGGAGCATGGCTCATCTCAAAGCAGTGGGGAAATAGAGGGAGTGGAGAACAAGTCACAGGGAAAATGAACCTTTCCAAAGCACAAGCCCAGTGACCCTCTACCTTTAGTCACACCCCTCTTGACTATAGTTATCATACAATCCACTCAAATTGGGTTGGCCTGATTTGGTTATAGTTCTCAAGATTCAATCACTTCACCTCTGAACATCCCTGCATTAACACAGGAGCCTTTGGGGACAACTCATATCCAAACCAAAGCAGCATCTTTTATTTAGCACAATGCATTCAAGGTTCATCCATCCGCAACACGCGTCAGTACTTCATTACTTTTTATGGCCAAACAATATTCCATTGCATGGACACGCCACATTTTGCTTATCCATTCAGTTGATAGACACTCGGGTTGATCTCACCTTTTGGTTCTTATAAATATTGCTGCCATCAACATTTGTGTTCAAATTTATATGCAGATAAATGTTTTCATTTCTCCTGACTACATAGCTAGAAGTGGAAGTTAAATAAAAAGATCTAAGCTTAATCATTTCAGGAAACGGGTAGATTGTTGTCTAAACTTCCTGCACCATTTTACATTTCCACCAGATGTCTGTGAAGATTCCAAATTCTCCACATTTTGTCAATATTGTTCTTTTCTGATCTTTTGATTGTAGCCATTCTTGTGGGTATGAAGTAGCATCTGATTGTGGTTCTGATTTGCATTTACTTGATGACGAACCATGCCAAACATCTATTCATATTCTTATTGACCACTTCATCTCCCTTCTACAAATGTCTATTTAGATGATTTGTGATTTTTATTTGGGTTATTTATCTTTTTATTATTGCACTGGAAGATTTTTTAATATATTCTAAATATAAATTATTTACCAGATATATAATTTACAAGCACCCCTCTCATCTATTGATTAGCTTTTCACTTTTCCTTCTTCCTTTTTCTTTGGTTTCTTTCTTTCTCCTTTTTTTTCTGGGGTTCATATCCCCACATGCTAGGCAAGTCCTCTATCACTGGGTTTCAAGAAAGCTCTCATTTTGATAGTATGCTTTGAAGCACAATTTTTTTTTAATCTGATGAAGCTTCAATTCAGCTATTTTTTTTTCCTTTCGCACCTTGCATTTTTGTGTCATCTCTCAAAATAGATCGCAATATCTGAAGTTGTAAAAATTTACAATATTTGTGGTTTTAGCTCTTATACTTAGGTATCTGATTCATTTTGAGTTAATTTTCTGTATATTATGAAGTAAAATTTCAACTTCATATTTTGCCCAGGGCTATGCAGTTGTCCTGAAGCCTTTTAATTGGGAAGATCATTCTTTCCCATTGAGTGATCTTGCCGCCTTTGTCAAATATAAATTGACCACAGACACATATACACATGAGTCTTATTGGGCTTATAAGAAAAAAGTGTACAGGGAGTCATCTCAGTTTTATGGAGAAGGATATTTAATTGAAGTCTTAGAGTACAATGATGGGCATATATTTCTTAAACCTCACTGTTTCCCAGAAACAGATCTCAGGTAAAGTTCAACATTGTCGGTCCTCCTTTTGTTCAAGATGAATGGATATAATAGTTGTTGAACAACTTAGAGACAATCATAAATCTCCTGAGTGAGATGAAGAAGGTTTTAATAACTAGTCATGCTAGGGCTCTTGGTGGTGGTGTTTCTGTAAAATAAATTGAGCCACTTCATGAGAGGTGATAGCAAAGGTCAGTTGTTTTAGAATCCTGGAGTGCAGATGTCTTAAACAAGTATGCTGAAATAAAAAGAGAGAGAGACAGAGAGAGAGAGAGAGAGAGAGAAATATTAAGTTAAAAAGTCAAATTAAAGCAAATACCCCGAAGTCTCATCCTGAGGGTCAGCAATCTAGTGAATTTCAAGAGGTTGGCAAAGAAAAGCTTTTTGTTGTAAGCAGCACTGCTGTAGAATTGTCTGCTAGCCCTCTGGGTTACAGATTTGGATCTCTATTAATCTATTCCAATAGAAAATATTCAGCCTATTTGCCTAAGAAGTTTATTGAATTTGAATTTAGAAGTACATGCTGTCTGGTCAATAGATTTGAATAATTAGTTCTTTTTTCTAGGTGAGATAGATACTGGTAAAGTGATAGGCTGATTTACTTAGGATCAATTTTCAACATAGGTACAGTAGAAACATCACCAGTATCCTTCCTATGGTCTCACTGGAGAGACTGGGATTGCCCAGAGGATTTTAATAAGGGGATCAGGTGATGGGTGGAATGTCCAGCAGACAATAAGATTGGAAACTGTTTGGGATAATCTAAAAATGGCAATGAAATGAGTATGCTCTGACCTAACCGTTATAATAAGGAAGAGAGAAAAGAGAAAAAAAAGGCTATTATGTGTGAATGACAGCCAAGGGTCTGTAGAAAGTGAAAAGAAGAATAATTATGAGCAAGTAGAGAAAATAACAAAGCATGAATTAGATGGGAGTCTTGGTCCAACATCTTCACAGTAGCTGCCTATTGTCTGGAGTCAGCTGTTTGTTACCAAGGTCTTGGGTCAGCATTTCTTTTCAAAGATCAGCTGTGTCACAGCCTCTAAGAATCTTAAGTTTTCCATGCTGTAGCCCTCCGTTGGAGTAGACTTCCAATTGTATGGAACTCTGAATTTCCCCAAGCATTGACTCTGGAATTCTACTACAGTATTTATTGTAAGAGTACCTGATAAGGTGTCTTCCAATGAAACCAAGGGCAGCTTTTCTCTTAAATATCTTCCAATGATGAAATATTCTGGTAGAAAATTATAAAGAAGAGATTTAGGAAAATGTTGTGGGAAAATTTTTAGCTTTAACTCATTGGTGACAGAGCTGGTATTCAGTACATAAAAGTACTGCGTGAAGAAATTTAGCTTATATCCACTGGAGATGATCTCATGTCACAGAAGGCCATTCTGAGGGTGGCAGAGCCTGTCTCTGTGAGGAGTAAAACCAAATGTGTTCCAATCTTCCTTTTCAAAATCCCACCAGGGATTTATGCTCCCAGTGTTTAAACAGGATCATGACCTTGGTCAAGGGAGCTTGTTCAGCACAAATATCTCCTAGAACAATGTGTTTAGGAATCTCTCCTTAGGGGCCTCACTCAGCCTTTTTAACAGCCTTCGCTTTAGGTAGGGGGGAATGCACCTCAAACTTCTGTAGCTTGTTCATTTTTATAAGGGTCCTGGCAGATGAAAGAAATACCCTGCATCCTGAGAGCACACTAAAGTCAAGTACTACTCCCTAAACATGTCTGCTGTCTACATCTGTATTTACTCTTTGGTGTTCAGCTATTTGATAAACTCTAGTATTGGGCTGATTTTACTTTGGGTAGAGGATTATATTCTAAAGATCCATCTTCTTAAACTACTCATTGCAGATCCTGCTTAATAACCTTCAGTGTCACTTTTAAGGTATGGTCCATAACACAGTATCAGGCCAGGTTTCTCAATGAGGTCACTAATACATGAGAGTAAACTTACATAAAGTTCCCTAACTAAACTAAGACAGCTGAATTGTTGCCTTATTTCATTTTAATTTTTAGGAAAGTGTCAGGATTCGGTGTGTAGTAGGGAAATGTAGTGCTGTGAGAGGGAGAGGTGTGAGGAGCTCATTGGCTGGCTGAGTACCCAGGCAATAGTAGTGTCCAAGTGGCTTGAGGAACCCTGAGGAAAGGCACAGAGCTCAGAACCAGATCAGCAGCAGCATCACCAGGTGTTGCAGCCCCACCTACTGCCCTAAGTCGAGGAGAGTGACCTGAACAACCTGGTCAAGGTGGAGGGTCTAGTAAGCAAGAGGATTTTATTTTATTTTATTTTTTATGGTTCCCACGAAAGCACAAGGTTTTAGATAGTTCTCAAGAAACTGAGTTAAAACCCTAAGACTATGTCCAGATCACTCATAAAATCCAGGAAACACCATTTAGGGATTCCTAAGGAAGGAACATAACAGAGAACTTTCTTTGGGTTAAGGAAGACCTATTTCTGTTTGTGCTCCCAGATCAGAGGATCTTGCAGAGGACTTAAGTCCATACATAAAGAGACACTGCAATCACAGAAATCTGGGCACTGTTATCTGAAACACCTAGTTAAACCCGGAAGACCTCTCAGTTGCCATCTTGAAAGGAGTCTAGGATAAGTTTTGCAGCCTTTGACTTATCAGAAGAGAACATTTTCCCTCCTCAAGTAAGTTATGCCTCAAGTAATGGACACTGTTCGGGAAATTTTATAATTTGCCTTTTGAAGCACATCTTTTTGCAACAGGACTGAAAGCAAATAAATGGAATTTTTACAGGCTTTTTCTTCTTTCAATGAACAAAAAATAGGAGGCTACCTACATATGGTATCAAAACTGAATCACAAGAGGCATTTATAAATCTTGATAGAGGGCTTGGGAAAAAAATAGAAGGGGCTTCTGTGAACCCCTGAGACATGACTGCACAAATATATTGTTGTTCTCCCCAGGCAAAGGCAAAACGTTACTCCTGGTCCAGAGGCACACTCAGAAAAGGCAAGGCAGAGATCACTTGTTCACAGTGAAGCAAGTGGCTTTAGGCAGAATTGATGACAGGGTGACATGTGAGTTGGGAAATAAAATCCCCCTGTCTGCGAGGCTGGCACTAACGATAGGTTTGCAGGGCCTGTGCCTGTGTCCTACTTGTGATTCTTCTCATGACAAATCACACTTTCAGACAGCACAACTCTAGTTAGTAACACAAATGACAGCAAGAGGGAAGAAAAGAGTGGCTTGGTTCTATCAAGGATGTCACTCATCTAGGAACTGATAACGAAACCAGAGGACAAAAATCAAAATAAACACCCACGATGCTTAACAAGAAGAGAGCAGAGTTCAGAACTGGCACTGCTTGATCACATCACGGTGCAGGAAGCAGCAAAGCATGAGGCATCCCACAGTTGATTGATGGCTGGGCTCTGAGATGATGGGCAGTGCCAACCATATCTTGATGGAACCTCCAAGAAAACTGGAAATAAATGAAGGTCACTCAAATGAGCACAAACAAATGCTACTTATTCAGAGCTTCCTAAACAAATGAACCACCCACAATTTCTTATATTTGTCAGGGGCTTGAACACAGAGTGGTGGCAAAGCTCAATAGTGGAAACTAGGAAGGCTGTGGTATGTCTACTTGAAGGCTCTTGGTATAGAGAAGTTAGAGGGAGGCTAACTAGAGGCAGAACATACAACTGGATTGGTGAGTATGTATTTGTCCTCTATGGTCAGTCCAAAGTTAGAAGTGGGAATGAAAAATGTAGAACCTGACAATTATTGATCACGTCCTGAGTGATTCTAGACTCAGTGCTAAAGAGGCTGAGGTTAGGCTTCTCAGAGTGTTGTTGTAGAGGTTTTAGTCAGAGTTGCATTTTTATATATGAACTGGCCTTTATCTATTTGTGTCTAAGCCTATTTTCTGTTGTTATAACAAAATATCTGATGCTAGGTAATATATAAAGAAAAGAGGTTTATTTAGCACACAGTTTTAGAGGTCCAAGATCATGGTGCTAGCATCTACTCAGTGCTGGTGAGAGATTCCACATATGTCATAACATGGTTGATAGCATCAAGGTAGGGGAACATGTGTGAGAAGGAGAGATCACGTGGTAATAAAGGAAGCAAGAGAGGGACCCAGGACAGCTGAACTTGCTTTATAACAACCCATTTGTTTAGTAAGCTTTTTTGTTGCTATGACCAAAAGAACTGACAAGAATAATTCCAGAGGGGGGAAAGTTTATTTGTTACTCACAGTTTCAGAGGTCTTAATCCTTAGATGGCAGACTCCATTCCTCTAGGCCCAAGGTGTGGCAGAACATCATGGAAGAAGTGTGTGGCAGAAGAAAGCAGCTGGGGACATGGCACCAGGGAGCAAAGAGAGAGTGAGTTTCCACTCACCACATACAAAATGTATACCTCCAAATGTATATCCTCATGACTCATCTCTTCAGCCACACCCTAACAGCCTCCAGTTACCAGGTTAATCCCTATTAGGAAACTAATGCATGGATTCTGTTAAGGCTCTCATAATCCAATCATTTCACTCTGAACTTTCTTGCATTGTCTCACACATAAGCTTCTAAAGGACACTTCACATCTAAACCATAACACCATTCTTTCAAGATCCAATCCACTCCTAGAGACCTGCATTAATCCCTTCTTAGGTTCGTGCCCCCATGGCCTGCCCACCTTCCACTAGGCCCCACTTATTAAAGGTTCTACCACCTCAACATTGTCCTACTGGGAAATAAAACTCTAGCACAAGAAACTCTGGGAGACAAACTGGAACTAGACCCAAACCATAGAAGATTGTATGTTTGGTCCCTCACCACTCACCCAGTTTTTTGAAGCAAAGACGTTGATACATTGGTAATGCCATCCACCATGTTGGTTACTTCTCCAGTAAAGTAATGCATGACCTGATAAATTCACTGGACTTTATTAGTAGTCCAGACAGTAGCTTTTCCAAGGTGAGAGAGAACCATCATTAGGATGATAAATCTTTTAGACTCAGAAGTAGACTGTGGCTTGAAGCTACGGGTGATTCTTCAAATTCTAGGAAAAAAAAGAACAGCTACAAGACAACCTATAGTTCTAGAAAGGACCCAGGCTTAGGGTTAGGAATCAATGACTGCAAGAATGAGAAAGGAAAAAAATGAAAGGTAGTATATTAGTTTATAGGCAGACCTGGAATAATAGAAATTCTGGTAACAGATTCAACAGGAGAAGATCCTGTCAAATTTGGAGAGAAGTACCAAACTTCATTTTTCATAATGAAATATAAAGTTTGGCAACCAGACAAGACAGAGTTTGCATATCCACCAGTTGCATGCAGTTTACAAAGATGTTCAAAATAGCTCCAACACAAATGAACGCAACCAGAATCCAATAATGAAAAATGAACATTTCATACTTATAATGAAAAATGAAACATTTATCTTTTGCTTTCTGACTTGCCTTTCCAAAATTCTTACTGAATTTTCTTTTTTTCTGGCAATACATTGATTTGCATAGATTTGCATAGACAGTCTGTCCTCCTTGTTAACAGGACAGCATTAGAAACAATGGTAAGACAATCAAAGTCTTGCCTGGGATATCTGTAGAAGGAGGATGCTTATTTAGTCAGATATGACCAGACACTTTCCAAAATAAGGCTGATTTATGGAGCCAGTGCTAGAGTTCCCCACTGAAAGACAAAATTTCCTTCTACAGTCTCTCCCCACTTCTGATCAAAGACAATCTTAAGGAAAGATTATTCTTGATCACCCAAGAGAGCTGGTCTCATGACATCTGCCCTGGCTCTTCACAGAGATGCAGCAAGAATGGCGATTTACATGTAGATCTTCTTCCATTTGCTCTGCTGGAAGTTTTCAGGAAGAATCTCAAATGCACTTTGCAAAGCCTCTTGAGGGTGAGAAGCCAAACCCAGAGCTCACCATCACATTCACCTGCAGAACCTATTGACTGGCAGGACCTTCCTTCTTCTTGAGGTCCCCCAGGTAGCCTAAGATTCCTGGAAGTCACCTCCTGACTCCCCTGTGAGTCTGGGCACCCTGTGCAGCCAGGTGTCAGGACAGTTTTTCCAAGAGGAGCTTGTAAGCACTGGCTCCATAAAACAGCCTTATTTTGGAAAGTGTCTGGTCATATCTGACTAAATAAGCATCCTCCTCCTACAGATATCCCAGGCAAGACTTTGATTGTCTTACCATTGTTTCTAATGCTGTCCTGTTAACAAGGAGGACAGACTGTCTATGCAAATCTATGCAAATCAATGTATTGCCAGAAAAAAAGAAAAATCAGTAAGAATTTTGGAAAGGCAAGTCAGAAAGAAAAATATAAATGTTTCATTTTTCATTATAAGAAATGAGCACAGTCTATGGAATTGTTGCTAGTGGACTACCTGCCCCATGACAGGCCAGTTGATTTGAGAGACAAGGTGTTGAGGAACAAGTCTGTTCCAAAAGCCAGCTCGGAGAAAAGTTAGAGGGGCTCTTGTCACAAGGCCTTTCTTTTCTAGAAGATGATTTAAGAGTAGCTTATAGAGGTAGCTGATGGGTACCTTCTCACAGAAGCTGATCCTAATCACCTAGTCATGAGAGATTTTTCAATTCTATAAATCTCAAAAATAAAGATTATAATTTTCCTGAGCTATCTTGTCACTGACTAGTTACATATTACAAAATAAGCAGGCTACAGGGTAGATGTGGCCGCAGTCTTAACTATTGCCAAATTCTCTGTAATGAGCAATTATGAACTCCCAGTAATGAAAAAAACTATCCTTAGTTCTGGGTTTAAATTCCTAGTGTCAGATGTCCATTCCATAGTCTTAGGGGATTGGGGTCGACGTCTCATATCTGACTACTTCCTGCTGAGAAGGGGCGTTGCAGGGGGAAATGGAATGGAACCACCTGACCTGATAGGACTTGAATTCCAGTAACTGTTTAAGGTATATTTGTGTTTTAAAAAAATGGAGGGCTGGGATGAGGATAGACCAAATAAGTACTCTTCAAACAAATTTTCCCTAAAGGACAGGCTTGTAATTTTAGCCAGATAGCTAATCTGACATCAGCTGATACTATAAATATTTCTACTTCCTTTTGTCTTTTTACTCAAAGTCCCTAGCTTAGTGTACAGGTTAAATACTTGCAAGTGGAGACACCACAGTTATTAAACATAGTATAAAATGTTGATTTCTTACCAATTTTTCCTTCCTCGAATTTGTTTCCCATGTTAGCAGAGGCTCCTGTTAAACCTTCAATGCTCTCTGCTAGTCATGTGGTACTAACTAGCAGACCCCTTCATCCAATTTCCAAATTCAGCCAAATTGTAAGAAACAAAATTTAAATTGAAATATCATAGCCTATAAGCACTGCAAAAACAGTTCTTTGGATTTTTATCAAAGATACCAAATAACCTTTGTTGTTATTTTTTTTCCTGTCTGGCATAAATAATAGAGAGCCCCATTTTAACAATGCTATTTAGTATGGAGGAGATGCATGAGAGTAGGAAGCAAAAGCTCAAAGTTACTCATCCTTTTTATGGAGAAGAAGTTCTCTGTTGTGGTGGTGGAGCTCCCATGCATAAGGACCAGTCCACCTCTCACTCATGGGTGGCCAGATTCTTGTTCTTTCCAGGTTTTGAGTAGCACTCTATCCCAGAAGTAAATACATACAGAGCTTTGTCTGATGGAAATCTGGACCTAGAAAAAGGAAATTTCTACACACTATTTATTAATTATTTGAACATTTTTTCAAGATTTAAAGTAAGGAGACAAAGTAGATAATACAGATGGCTGAAAAGGTCTCCCGAACAGAATTTTTAATGGGCTGAATTTTAGCCCATTTCAGAGTCATTTGCAGTTGAGACTTGTTCTTCCCATGTCTTATGCACCCATACAGCAGGCCCTTTAGAGTCCAGCTCTATATTTGACAGACCTTCTTCAGGGGACTGGTTGTGTCTCCAGCATTCCTGGAAGAGCCATGTGTAGCTAATTAGTCAGTTGCCTACTGTCAGTTGCATCCAGGGCTCCTGCAGGGAAATGTGACTTCAAGTCCAACGGAGCCCCTTCAGTAGTACCTGCTCCAGTATTGACTGCTGATTCCTTACAGAATTTTAAACCAAAATGTTCTGTTCAAAGCATCTTTTTAAAACACTTCTTTCTTTACTCAGAAATGATAGTCATGCAGCGGTGTAATGACAGAATTAAAAACACACAATCATAAACTTGTCCTAAATACAGGGTATCAAGTGTCAGGCAATCATGCATAAGAACGCTTCCTTGAAAACCTCCCAGTTTTATTGTCTTTTTGGTAAGATGGACACAAGTGACTCCATTTTGATTTTAACAACTTCTCCCCCTGTTTCTCTAAAAACATTGCCAGGATGGACCTGTTCCAGTTGTTGACCTCATTTGGTCCCAAGTTGTAAGGGAAATGATAGACTGCTAGCAGTCAGTGGACAAACCTTTTTCATCACATCTCAGCAACAAAGAGGTTTAAAAAGGAAAGGTTCTTAAGCAAAGCATACCTGGAATACAAATGCACTTAAAATCTGAAATAGCCAGTGCCCACTCCGTGAAAACAAACAGATGGAAAGCAAATTGCAAATAGCAGGGTTTTTACCCCCTCCAAATGGCATCCAATGTAAGCAGCAGAAGTGCCAGATTTTCCTGACCATTTTGTGTGTTTAAGGTCCAGATGCAATGCACCAACTTGTGTAAAAGGCAGCAATTACTGGTCACTTCACATGAATTAAACATTCACATCTTTAACTTTAACAAACTTCAGCAAAATATTTAGGCGAAGCTCCGACACACAGCATATCAAGCCCTCAGATACAAACACATCTCAAATCACAGGTATGTAAGATGCCCAATCTATGATAATAGCCTCCTTGTAAGGTATGAGATTTGATTTAAAGTCAAATGTTATAGCTCAACATGGAAAGGACTTCCATATAACACAGAAATATTATAATATTGACCATTTTTTTTCAAAAAGTTTTGATAATAATATACTCGGATGCTTTAATCTCTAGAAATGTTGAACACATCACGTTCCCATTAGTCACTTAGTAGGCATCATGGTTATCAGATCAACGGTCACATGGTGCTTGTGTTCAAGTGACCCTTACTTTGCTTATTAAAGTCCCCAAAGCTCAAGAGTATCGATGCTAGAAATTGTAGGTCCAGGATGTATGATTAGAAAAAAAAAAAAAAAAGCTGTAAAGTGTTTCCTTAAACTTAAAGGTCAAAGTTCTCCACTTGAAAGGAAAGAAAATAAAGTATATTCCAAGGTTGCCAAGATATACCTAAAACAAACCCAGATGCAGAAGAATCTGGAAATGAAGAAACTCGTAATGGTTTTGCTGTCACACCTCAAACTGCCAAAGTTAGGCCACAGCACACATGAAAAGGTGTTAAATGATAGGGTTCAGTATTGTATGCATTTTCAGGTGTCCACTGTGGTTCTGGAAACATATCTCCCAAGGACGAGGTGGGGGAACTGCTGGATTTAATTCTTCTTCCATTTGATCTTGAAATAGTTGTCTCATGAGTACATTTGCTTCTCAGCTAGATGTCTGGAACTTCTTGCTCATTGCAGTGATCAGTCTGAGTCTCATCAAGTTTAAGCAATGCCATCAGGGCTCTGAACCCAGAGAGTCTGCTTAGTTCTTTCTACCAGGCTCTAAGACATCCTCTTTGTTGAAGGTGGAACACTCTGACCAGCAGCTGACTTCCAGGATTTCATAAAACAAACAAACAAAAACCAACTCCAAAAAAATCTGTCTGTAGATGACAACTCTAAAAATGCCTTTTCAAAAGTGAATGATCTGAGTAGTTCATTTCAAGATTAATGCAGTTGACAAGCACATCTGATTGTTTCTGTGACATAGAAAACAAAATAAAATGAATCCAAAATTTTTACACAAATTGTCTATAATCACAATGTTTCACAATATTTTCAAAGAGTGAATGGCATATCTAATTTATGAACATGGGTGTGTTTCATCATCATAATGCAAACATTTCCATATATAACCCATTTTAAAAATCATGAGACATTAGATGCCATCTGTGGCTAGCCCATCATTAGAATTCACCAAAAGCATGTCAAAATCATCAAGTAAAGAGATCCCATAAATCTGGTGTAACTTCTAATCATCAGTAGATCTACAAAACTTCATAAGTCATGTGATTCCCCAAGAGTAAACCACCAGCCTAAAATACACTGGTTTAAATTAAAGAAGTAAAGTTGCAACCAAATTAATATTTAAAAGCATAACTGAAATCATGACTGACAACATTAGTCTGTTGTCTGGTGTTAGGAAAAGAGACAACAGGACTCTGAAACATAAGGACATATTGTGGGTAGTGAAAACAGTCACAATTTTATGGCTCCTTCATATGCAAAATACAACTTTAAAAAAACTTACATTAATAAACTTTTACTCATACAAATTTAACTTAGGGAAATTTCAGATTTGACCATGGTCTCCGTGCATCTTGTCGTTCATAACATTTCAAATAATCCAAACTTTTTCTAACACTTCTCTTCATGAAGTAAAAGAACAAACCTGTGACCTTCCAGGGGCCCTCTCGAAGCTAGTTTTAGGTGCTGATAAAGCTAATCAGACACTGTACTTGCACAACCTTTGGCAGTCTGCCCAGGACCACAAAGCCCCCAGCTCTGTGTATATTTCTCACTCTTTTCCTTGCCTGCCCGCTCCCAGGTGAAGATGCTGCCTGTGGGCCTAACCCACAAACCAACATTTCCTGCCTCCACTTTGCTGTTGTCACAACATGTGATGATGTTTGTCAGGTTTCAAGAACTCCCTCTCACCACCCCTCCCAGCACCCTTTTCCTTCCACAGCCACCTAGCCCAGTGTCTCTGCATTTAAAAGCTTTACTCACCCGTCCCTCCTGGAGACATTGCTGGTTCGGGCTTTGAACATCTCTGAACATTTTTCTCTCCTCCAATCACAAAATTCCCTCAACAGAGTTTTTCCACACTAATGTCCAGATCACTCTTTTTCTTTAACAGTCATGATGCCATGGTGCAGAAGGAACATCGACGGTCCCCTCAGCTCCTGCGCTCTTCCCTGGAGTGTCAATGCCACCTTATAGGAATCTGGGTGCCTGTTCCTGGCTGGGGAAATCAGGATCAGCTGTGGTGAGTCATGACTCCCAGTCTAGTGTCCCAGACGTTTTCCGGTTGTAGTAGACTTAAGGACTTGACTTTAGTTTTCTCTCATTTTTGTCTTTTCCTTCTGTTTTCTTTTTTTTTTTTTTTTTTTTAGTTTGGTTAAACCCTTGATTCTCCCCCAGGAAATCCTAGCTTGGGTTCTGGTCCAGAGGCCTCTGGCACTGACAGCTGTTCCTTCCATTATCATGAAGTGTCAATCAACTGTTGCCCCTCATGCCCCTCAGCTGAGGGCTGCATGCTTTGACATTATGGTGCGAATTCAACCAGGTTTATTCAAAAATGGCCACATTTCACAGCTTAAACTTCTCACCTCTTTGGAGGAACTTAGGATCTTCCCAAATTGTCTCTTTCTGTGAAGGGCATCCTGCTTCAGCAAAATCTCATCCAAACAATGGATGCTCGGTGGCTTGTTTGTTTGGTTGATACAGATAAAAACAATACCTTTCCCATAGAAACTTTTCAAAGACGACTGCTCCCCTCAAAGACGGCCTTTCCTTCCTTGCCCAGGGCCTCGAAGACCTGTCTTGGCAAACCTCCCCCATCATCTTCTATTACTTTTCCCCTCCCCTTCAGCTTCAGAGTCCTTGGATCTTCCCCCTTTCAGCACCTCCACCATCCCTACCCCTCGGTCCGCCCCTGCCAGACCTTTCCCTTCCCCTCTGGCATCGCGGTGCCCTATGCTCCCTTGAGCTTTAAGGTCCTCTGCCATGGTTGTGGGCTGCAGAGGAGTTAGGGACCCCAGAGCAGCAACCTGAGGCCCAGAAGGCTGACTGCAAATAGCCAGAGGCTTCATCCACTCAGGGGGACTTGGGACACCCTGGACCGCCACTTCCTCTCTGCCTGTCCCTCCCCTCAAGGCCACTTCACAGCATGCATAGATGTCCACAGCAGGGCAAAGGACAGTTTAAAGGTCCCCTACCCTTATATTGGTGAAGTGTTTCAGCAATTCAGTTGGTAACTTCAACTTGCCCCATCTGCTAAAAAATCTGTTCCTTATAAAAACGCAAAGGTGAGGGAATGAGGAAAAAGGAAAGGAAATGAGAAAAGCCACCTCTTTTCTATGAGCTAGTGAGCCTTGTATTTCTGTGATTATGCCAGAACCAGGGCTACAATTTTAAAATGAAGGATGAAAGCTGGGCACAGTGGTGCACACCTGTGCTCTCAACACTCAGGAGGATAAGGCAGGAGGATCATTCGAGTCCAGAAGTTCAAGACCAACCTGGGCAACATAGCAAGACCCCATCTCAAAAAAAAAAAATAAAATAACAAAAAGATGTAAGCTCTGTAGGTCTGCCTGTGCATTACTTGTATATGTGTGTACACACACACATTATATCTGTAATATTTCCAACCTCCAGGTGACTATTACCACATTTAATTATAAAATCCCTTTAAAAAGTTCCTTTTGGGTTGGGTTAAAGATAAATAACAGATACAAATTAAATATTCATGAATTTCAAAGAAATTAAGGAAATTTCTGAAATGATCAATGTGGAAAAGTACTCTTATAAAAACTTACCCAAATGTTTTCAAAATTCAACACATTAAATAAATGAATCTTTGTCCAATGAGAGTAATTAGATATTGTTGACTTCATGCCTCCAGTATGTCTTGTGAGCTGTCAGCATTGCCAAAATTCATTTTTATTCCATTTGAGCATTTTCTTCCTAAACTTACACAAATACAGAAAATCTCCCTGTTTAATAATCTAGATATATTCTTGCTATGTTCTTTCTATATGCTTGATATATTCATGGCATATCATGTCTTATGCATCTTAAGTGGCTTTCTCTGTAAAAATTATTCCCATCCATTTTCATAATTTAGATGCAATACCCACTCTTTTTTGAAAATAGAATTAATCTTTATGTATATGCATATTTTATCTAAAACTTTTTGAATTGACTTTAAGTGCCACATAAACAACCAAATTTTTCCTGTCGATGGCATTATTTTTGTAGTTAACTTTCATCAGACCTTCTACTTCTGAAAATTAGCAAAATTATGTCAGCCACAGCCGTTTTAAGTCTTTTTTCCTCTGCAGATGGCTTGCTGGATGATTGTGGTCTTTCTTTGGAATAGTGCTGTTGTTTTCATGCTCTATTTTCTGGACATAAGGAATCCCTTTCTCTTTTCTCTTTAGCAATCTATCACTCAAAATAACTCCATAGACTGTGCTCATTTCTTGTAAACAGAAGTGAAACTTCTCCCTCTTCCTCCCTGACTCTCTCTCTCTCTCAAAATTAAGAGAGTCTTACTGAGAGTTATTATTTCCATGGCAAGACACTGATTTGCATAATTTGCATAGACAGTCTGTCCTCCTTGTTAACAGGACAGCATTAGAAACAATGGTAAGACAGTCAAAGTCTTGCCTGGGATACCTGTAGGAGGAGGATGCTTATTTAGTCAGATATGACCAGACACTTTCCAAAATAAGGCTGATTTATGGAGCCAGTGCTTACAAGCTCCTCTTGGAAAAACTGTCCTGACACCTGGCTGCACAGGGTGCCCAGACTCACAGGGGAGTCAGGAGGTGACTTCCAGGAATCTTAGGCTACCTGGGGGACCTCAAGAAGAAGGAAGGTCCTGCCAGTCAATACGTTCTGCAGGTGAATGTGATGGTGAGCTCTGGGTTTGGCTTCTCACCCTCAAGAGGCTTTGCAAAGTGCATTTGAGATTCTTCCTGAAAACTTCCAGCAGAGCAAATGGAAGAAGATCTACATGTAAATCGCCATTCTTGCTGCATCTCTGTGAAGAGCCAGGGCAGATGTCATGAGACCAGCTCTCTTGGGTGATCAAGAATAATCTTTCTTTAAGATTGTCTGTGATCAGAAGTGGGGAGGAACTGTAGAAGGAAATTTTGTGTTTCAATGGGTAACTCTAGCACATCCTTGTGGGTTACTGGATTCTGGTTGCATTCATTTGTGTTGGAGCTATTTTGAACCTCTTTGTAAACTGCATGCAACTGGTGGACATGCAAACTCTGTCTTGTCTGGTAGAGATTTAATTGGCTTCCTCTCCCATAGACCATGAAGTAATAGCACTATTCCAGTTTGAAGATATATATATTTTTGATATATAAATATATATCATTATGATATATATATTCTATACATTATATAATATAATTTATAATATATAGAATATACATATCATAATTTTAGAATATATATAATATATAACATATATTATATTATAATATGATACATATCATTGAAAAGTATTATAATATAATATATATGATATATAACATACATTAATATATTATATATAAATATAGCTGGGCACAGTGGCATATGCCTGTAATCCCAGTGGCTTGAGAGGCTGAGGCAGGAGGATCATGAGTCAAATCCATTCTCAGCAACAACAAGGTGCTAAGAGACTCAGTGAGTCCCTATTTCTAAATAAAATACAAAATAGGGCTAGGGATATGGCTCAGTGGTCTAGTGCCCCTGAATTCAATCCCTGGTACCAAAAAAAAAAAAATATATATATATATATATACACACACATATACATAATATATATTATATATTGTTATATACAATATATAATATATTAATATATTATTACATAATATATAATTGTTATTCTGAATTGTATAAATTTTTATATATCAAGATATAACTGTATATAATAATTACATATTATCATATAATATATTAAAATATATTATATGATAATATGTAATTATTATATAATTATTATATAATTATATAATATTAATATCACCTTGCAGAAATTACCAATCTTTACCTAATTTTTAAATCCTATGATTATTTTGAGTATTTGGCTATAACCCTCTAAACTAATCTTTTAATTTTTCTCTCTTCCTGTTTACTCAGAACAACTAAAATCTGACTGCCCAGATCCTCACTGAGCCTCTAGCTTGCCTTTGGATTGGCCCCTAGTTTCTGAGACATCAGTGCAAGCTGAAGCCAGTGATTTGTTATAAACCTATAAAAACCCATCATTGCAGCAGGCTATGCATGGGATTTGGGCCCTGTTTTCCTCTGGACCAGCCAGTTTCTGAACCATATCTGCTGAAACGCTTGGGTCATGCATGTCCTCATAGAAGATGTAGTCCAGGTTCTGTATAATACCCCCAAGAGCATCAAAAAATTCAAAGAGCAGTTCTATAAGACCAGAAGGGCCTATCTACTAGCCTTGGACTCTTGAAAATGCATATTCTTGGTTCAACTTCTACTTTTTTTTTCAATGCATCCTTTTACACTAACTTCTCTATTTTATTTTAGGCATCCCACTTTTAAGATGGCCGATATAAAGGATACTTAATTGACATTTGCCAACATACCCAAGAAATGGTTCAACTGATCTTCTGGGGACATCACTAAGAAAACTGACCCTGAGGACTATTCCATTCAGTCACCTCCTACTTGAGGTTTTGTCATCACTGTGTCATTCAAGGACAGTCTTTCTAGCTGGCCTTGGATAAGAGGGGTTCTGACCAGCGGGATCAAACTTGGCCATAATACAACATTAGGCTGGCTTGCCTAAAGCACTAGGTCCTCAACTCTACAGGGAACTTCTTCACTTTAATTTATTTGTTCCTCCTTAGACCCAGCTTCCCACTTCATATACATAACTACAAGCCAATTTACTAGCTAGGTTTCTCTGGTAGTACAATTTGAACGCAGTCTATCAAGTTTCAGATAATGTCCCCAAATACACATATACACACTAGCTCTTTTCTTTCTTTTTTTCTGATGTTGGGGATTGTGCCCAGGCTTCATGCATAGCAGACAAGCTGAGGCACACCCTAGCCACGCATCAGCCTTTTAGCGCTGCACAGACACATCCCAGCCAAAAGCGTTGCTTGCCTATTTCCTGCCTGCGATATTTCTGGCCTAGACTTGGAGTATATTCCCATTGCAGTAGTCTCCCTCAGTAACATTGTTCCTTGCTCAACTCCAGACTCACTTTTTAACTTTTGCTTTACAATGCAAAAGATATCATTTGGGATTTGATTTGGAAAAGGTTAAAAAAAAATTAAACTTGTAAGAAAATTTGATTGCTTAAATAGGATATTAAATTGCTAAGAAACAAAACTTGGTACCTATATAACCCAAATGACATTAAAGTATTTCTAAAATAGACATGGGTGGTAATATCATTGAAAAATTATTATCTAGTTCTTGTAATCTGGGGCATAGTAAAGCCAACACAAAAGACAGGACATCATTCCAAAGCACACAATGTTCATTTCTATTCTAATTCTTTAGAAGAGAAAGAAAAATCTTTTACTAGCTTTGACTAAGAGGATATCACTAATCCAAGAAAAAAAAATTGTCATTTTAATAGAAAACCAAATTCTTTTCTTGCATTGGTATAACATTCAATCTTAAATGTTTTCTTTTAAATCTTACAAATAATCCCATTAAAACTTAGCCAACTCTGACTACAAAAACTAGAATCCTCTTTCCCTTAAACTTGGACAACTTTACCTAGTCAAGTGTTTCCATTGACTTTCCTCTATGTCATTCTGGAACAGTCACTCATTGTACACTGGAACAGACTCACTCTTGTTTTCTGTCTCCTTCTATTACATGGAAAAATAGAGGAGGTGTTAAAAAGCAAAGCTGTTTGATGGATGCTTGCTAAAATATCAAGATAGATCTTAATCAACCTAAACTGCCTCAGTGATATTTTTGCTAAAAGAGGGCCTAAGACCTTAACAGGAAAAAAGTGGGTTGGGGTGGAAGGTCAGGAGTTCAGTTTAGGATGTGTGAAGATGCTTTCAAGGACCTCACTGCCTCATCCTCCATGGAGATGGTAAATAGGATGCAGGACATAGGAGCCTGGAGTCCAGGAGCCTTGTCTAGCTAAAGATGGAAATTTGGATGTTGATAACCTAGACACAGACTTTAAGCCATGCACATAGAGGAAGTACCCTATGGTATGAATGGGACAGACAGGATGACCAATGACCAAAGTCTGAGGTTCAGGGATGCTCAGCATAAAGGGACAGAGCTAGAATTAAATGACAATATGACCATATCAGACAGTGAATGCTATGAGAAGATGCAAGTAGTTTTGAGTGTATCAAACTGTCAGCTTCATTTATAGCCTTGAGTGGGTATAGAGACAAAGAGGGCTTCCTTGAAGAGGAGACCCTAGGCAGACACCCAAAAACTAAGGAAAACAGGTAAAAAAGTAATAAAATAATAAAAATATAAAATAAAACAAAATATCAACAACATAGATATCATGGATGAGGAATGAGGATCTTAATAAAATATCAATATAAAGAATGATCATATAGGCTGGGGATGTAGCTCAGTGGCAGAGCTCTTGCCTAGCACATCTGAGGCACTGGGTTCCATCCTCAGCACCACATAAAAATACAAAAAAAAAAAAAAAGGTATTGTTTCCATCTACATCTAAGGAAAAAAAAATAGAGTGGTCATATAGCCAGGCACAGTGGCACATGCCTGTAATCCCAGCAGCTGGGGAGGCTGAGGCAGAAAGATTGCAAATTCAAAGCCAGACGCAGCAAAAGCAAAGCTCTAAGCAACTCAGTGAGACCCTGTCTCTAAATAAAATGCAAAATAGAGCTGGGATGTGGCTAAGTGGTTGAGTGCCCCTGAGTTCAATTTCTGGTACCCGCCCCCAGCGGAAAAAAAAAAAAAGTGGCCACATATCAAGGATTCTTGATAAGTTAGCTTAACAGGTTCTTTGCTAAAATAGGGTTGGATAGGCCAAAGTAAAAGTCTAGTCAAAAAAGTCCAAAAGAGCTTCAATGAAGTTTGGCCAAGGAGAGATAATTTTTGAGTTGATAATCATGAACTAAATTTCATATGCCATTATTTTGTAGAAGACCAGCAGGACTGTGAATATATATCTCATTTGTAATCATAAATATCCTTTTTCAATGTGGGTAAAATAAATGTCTAATAGAGCCAAATCTATAGAGCCACTCTGTATCATAGAAAAATAAGAGGGAAAAAGTCTATAAATAGAAGCTTATACCTAGTGTTTCAGAATTTTACCTTACTTAAATATGATCTAGGTATCTATTGAATGTCTATTAATTAATTCAATTTAGTATCAGACCAAGATGTTAATTCTACTCCCAAATCTTAGAAACTATCTTTAAACTAATATACTAGACTATTCAGCATGATAAATTCCAAAATAAAGTTTTTCAAATAATAATTCAATTTGAATAAATACAAATGTACATTTTATATCCATAGAGTAACTGTAACTAAGGCTTAGTAAGCCAGCAAACCTGTATAAGCTGAATAATGACATGCTCAAAGAGATAAAAATGAGTGCTTGTATAATAATTAATACTGGTAACTCAGAAGACATGGATTTTTATATTAAATCATCAATATAATTTTCCAAAATTTCCCTAAATTACATGAACATGAATTCTTAAAACATTTGAGTAATTATCTATAAGAATATAGTTTAGCATATTGACATCTATTTGCTTGTGGCGCACACCTTTAATCCCAGTGGCCCAGGAGGCTGAGGCAGGAGGATTGCAAATTCAAAGTCAGCCTCAGCAATGGCAAGCGAGCGAGGCACTAAGCAACTCAGTGAGAGTCTGTCTCTAAATAAAATACAAAATAGGGCTGGAGATGTGGCTCAGAGGTCGAGGGCCCTGAGTTCAATCCCTAGTACCAAAAAAGAAAAAAAATTAATTTCTTAATCCATGGAGACTTTAGGAATATTCCTTCTTTGTGGGTCTGATATTAGGGATTGAATCTAGGGTACTCTACCACTGGGCTAGAACCAAGCTCTTCCATTTCTCAGTTTTGAGGCAGGGTTTCTCTAAGTTGCCGAGGCTGGCCTTGAAGTTGAGATTCTCCCAAATCACTGAAGAATATTCCGTTTTCATAAGATATTATTTAGGCTTAAGTCAATCAAAACAGAGCTCCCTTACACATTTTTATGATCTCTTTTAGTAATGCTACCTGAGGTTAAGGAAATCTCCCCACCAACAATAAATATATACATGGATATGAAAAACTTAGAGCTTTACTTCTGAAATTTCAGCCACATGTCAGGCATAAACACAAATACAATACTCACTTGCTCATTACGAGGGGCTCTTGTCTTAACAGTGGATACAAATTCTTCAAGTTTAAGGTAGGGGAAAATAGATAAGCGAACAGAAAGGAATAACCACCTCAATTTTCCGTCGTCTTTCCTCCAACACGTCAATGAAACATCAATAAACTATTCAATTCATTTCCAAAGCTTACCAGATGCCCATGAACCAATCAAAAAAGCAAGCAAAGTCCATCGCCAGGAATCCACAACGTATTCAAACAGAAGGAAATCAGATCCTTAGCACGCTACCAGCCGACAGGAGACGAGCGCTTGGGCTGCTGGGCAGGTACTGAGCACCAGGAGAGCTCCGGTGCCTCTGTTACCTGGTGGAGGAGATGGAAGGCAAGGGCCCATTTCTGAGCCACAGCACCAAACTGTCAAAAAAAAACCCGACAAGTTAGGAGAGAGGTATTATTCTGGCCACTGCAACAGGAAGTTTGCTCCTGAGCTGAAGACCAACAGGAGACTGAGCAGCTGAGACTGCAGGAGCCTTTTTATAAGTTCTAGGAGGGAAGCTGTAGGAGGGAAGGATGTGGCCTGAGGTCACATGTTTTTGTCTGTTTTGGTTTGATTTGTATGGAAAAAAAATATGTGGTAAACAAACTCAGAGCAGTGTACTCTGAGCTATTCAACTAGGCGACATGTTTTTGTCTGTTTTGGTTTGATTTGTATGGAAAAAAAATATGTGGTAAACAAACTCAGAGCAGTGTACTCTGAGCTATTCAACTAGGCGACATGTTTTTGTCTGTTTTGGTTTGATTTGTATGGAAAAAAAATATGTGGTAAACAAACTCAGAGCAGTGTACTCTGAGCTAGTCAACTATGCGACATGTTTTTGTCTGTTTTGGTTTGATTTGTATGGAAAAAAATATGTGGTAAACAAACTCAGAGCAGGGTACTGTGAGCTAGTCAACTATGCGACATGTTTTTGTCTGTTTGGTTTGATTTGTACGGAAAAAAAGTATGTGGTAAAAAATTTCAGAGCAGTGTACTCTGAGCTAGTCAACTATGCCACATGTTTTTGTCTGTTTTGGTTTGATTTGTATGAAAAAAAAATATGTGGTAAACAAACTCAGAGCAGGGTACTCTGAGCTAGTCAACTATGCCACATGTTTTTGTCTGTTTTGGTTTGATTTGTATGGAAAAAAAATATGTGGTAAACAAACTCAGAGCAGGGTACTCTGAGCTAGTCAACTATGCGACATGTTTTGTCTGTTTTGGTTTGATTTGTATGGAAAAAAATATGTGGTAAACAAACTCAGAACAGGGTACTCTGAGCTAGTCAACTATGCGACATGTTTTTGTCTGTTTTGGTTTGATTTGTATGCAAAAAAAATATGTGGTAAACAAACTCAGAGCAGGGTACTCTGATCTAGTCAACTATGCGACATGTTTTGTCTGTTTTGGTTTGATTTGTATGGAAAAAAATATGTGGTAAACAAACTCAGAACAGGGTACTCTGAGCTAGTCAACTATGCGACATGTTTTTGTCTGTTTTGGTTTGATTTGTATGGAAAAAAAATATGTGGTAAACAAACTCAGAGCAGTGTACTCTGAGCTAGTCAACTATGGACAAAATAGCAGGTGACCATGTTTGGCTTTGTCACATGTAAACAAAGGTCTTGCAGAAGAATTTCCAGAAATGGTAACAACAAAATGCAGCTTCAGGATGGGGATGAGCCCTCTGCTCCTCCTTGAAGGCCACCCAAGTCATTTGTCCTTCTTCAGCCTGCCCATCCCTCTGATGGAATGCATGTCCCTTTCCAGCTGCCCCTCCCACCCTAGCCTCCTCTATAGTGTCTTCCAGCCTTTCTCTATCCATGTCTTTACTTTCACTAATAACAACCCAGTTAGTACATCACCTTTTCCATACAAAACTGCACTTTCTTAAATGTTCTCCTTGCTTCTTGTCATCTTTTTTTTTTTTTTTTTTTTGAGGGGAGATCATAATTCCATTTCTCTGGAGCAGCCAGAGGGAACTAAAATAAAAATCTGATTTTGTTACCCATTTGTTTAAAATTTTTCTCTCCCACCTTTTTTCCCTTCAAAGAAAATCCAATATACATTGTGCTAGGATTCAGCACTTTGCGCTCGGGGTCATGGCCTTTGGTACCTGGGATTGAACCCCAAAGCGCTTAACCACTGAGCCACATCCCCAGCCATTTTTTGCATTTTATTTACAGGCAGGGTCTTGCTGAGTGGCTTAGGACCTCTAAATTGCTGAGGCTGGTTTTGAACTCATGAGCTTTTTATGTTTTTATTTTTTTATTAGCTGTTCAAGACAATACAATGATCTTGACATATCATATATTTGATTCAAATAGGGTATGAATTCTCATTTTTCCACGTGTACAGATTGCAGGATCACATTGGTTATACATCCTTGTGTATACATACAGCAATCCTAGTGTCAGTTTTATTCTGCTGTCCTCCCTATTCCCCCCTCCCCCCTCCCTCCCATCACTATTCTCTACCAATTCTACTGAGACACTTATCTCTCTCTGTCTCTCTCTTTTTTTTCTTCCCTTCCCCCTCACACCATCATATATGTATTTTGTGAACCCATGAGGGTCTCCTTCCGTTGTCCTTGCAATTCTCCTTCTCCCTCCCTTTCCCTCCCTCCTCTTTTCCTTGTTTTGTGGTAATCTTCTTCTCATGCTCTTCCTTCCTACTCTGTTTTGAGTCACCTCCCTTATATCAGAGAAGACATTCAGCATTTTTTTTTTTAGGGATTGGCTAACTTCGCTTAGCATAACTTGCTCTAGTGCCATCCATTCCCCTGCAAATGCCATGATTTTGTTATTTTTTAATGCTGAGTAATATTCCCTTGTGTATAAATGCCACATTTTTTAATCAATTCATCTGTTGAAGGGCATCTGGGTTGGTTCCACAGTCTAGCTATTGTGAATTGTGCTGCTATGAACACTGATGTAGCTGTGTCCCTATAGTAAGCTCTTTTTAGGTCTTTTGGGTATAGTCCGAGAAGGGGAATAGCTGGGTCAAATGCTGGTTCCATTCCCAGCTTTTCAAGGAATCTCCATACTGCCCTCCAAATTGGCTGCACCAGTTTGTAGTCCCACCAACAATGTACAAGTGTACCCTTTTCCCCACATCCTTGCCAGCACTTGTTGTTGTTTGACTTCATAATGGCTGCCAATCTTACTGGAGTGAGATGGTATCTTAAAGTGGTTTTAATTTGCATTTCTCTGACTGCTAGAGATGGTGAGCATTTTTCGTGTGTGTATTTGTTGATTGATTGTATATCCTCCTCTGTGAAGTGTCTGTTTAGATCTTTGGCCCATTTGTTGATTGGGTTATTTGGTTTTTGTTGTTTAACTTTTTGAGTTCTTTGTATACTCTGGAGATTAGGGATCTATCTGAAGTGTGAGGGGTAAAAATTTGTTGCCTGGATGTAGGCTCCTTATTTACCTCACTTATTATTTCTCTTGCTGAGAAAAAACTTTTTAGTTTGAATATGTCCCATTTCCTACCTCAGCCTCCAGAGCTACTGGAATAGAGGGGTGTGCCACCCCACCCAGTTTACCGCCTTTTTTTTTTTTTTTTACCAGCCCTTAGCAGACTGTGTCCAGCTCTGCTGAACCATCAGCATCTCCCTCGTTCCGTGACCTTCTCTAGGTCACTGCTTGTGTTTTCTCCTTCTGCCTCCAATGTCCTTCCTCCATCCAAGTCTGATGTATAGATGACACCTACTGTGTTAGACCATTTTCTGTTGCTAATAATACAGTGGCAGCAACTAGGTAATTTTATAAGAAAAAGAGGTTTATTTTGGCTGGCAGTGCTGAAAGTCAAAGGTCAAAGAGCTGCATCTGGTGAAGGACTTCTTGCTGACAGAGTCCAAGGCAGTGCAGAGGCTGGAGTGGGAAGACGAGGGAGTGTGTGTGTGTGTGTGTGCGTGTGTCTTCTGGCCTCTCTCACCAGCATTCAATCATGGAGGCTCCACCCTAATGACCTTATTCAATTCTGATTACATCCCAAAAGTCCCACCTCTAAACACCGTAGGGGAATCAAGTTGCTACCCTCTGAATGCCTCAAAATGGGGCAATTTCAATTTGACTTTGGGGGATATACTCAAGCCTATATTCACCCCAGCCCAGTCCAGCTCCCAGACTTCCTGCCTTCCTGAGGCCACATTGGCTAATGTTTCTCTGTTTCTCATCTTTTTCTGTCATATCATTTACTACCCAGTTATCAAGATTCCCTTTCTTCACTGTTTCTGCCGCTAAACCCCTGGGACCAGGTGGTTTACATTGCTTTTTCATGGCACAAGGAGAGATGGGGCTGCAGTAGTGAGGGGGCCTCTGTTCCCAGAGGCAGTGTTTGGCACTCTATAAGCTTTTGATAAACTCTGGTGAAATTAATAAATGGGTAGTTTACCATGTGTCTTTAAAATTACACTGTATGCGGGTTGACACAGCACATCTCACAATCCTGTCTTGGAAACAAGGCAAACTTACACCTAAAGCAATCAGAAAAACAAGATTCTATGAGGCAGAGAATAAAATAGTGACTTAATTTTTTAAAACTCGCCCTCTCCCATGGAGCCTAGTGAACATTAGAGTCTCCCAGCAACCCCCTTGTAGGTTGGGAACACATTGATTCTAGGATTGCCTTTATCTATCAGAACCAAGGTGGAATTCCTCCCAGAGCAAAGCTCCTGAGGCAGCTTCTGAGCAATCTCTGTGCTGAAATCAGTTCCACTCCTTTCTAGTTAGCTGAACTGTTTTAGGGACAGTGAGATGAGTTCCCCAAAGTCAAATCCGCACACAATTTTCATGGCTCCTGTGCAGGGAGGGCACTCCGCGTGCCAAGACTTGATGAGCACTCACTCAGGTTTAGGAAGTGGCTTGCAGAATAGCTTCCCTTTGCCTCCAGGATGTCCTTGCTTTCCTTAACATGAGTCTTGAGGTTCTTTTCCCCAAAGTTTGCTTGTAACAATACTCACAATTATTCAGACCATAGTCCTGTTTAAAAAAAAAAAAAAAGATTTACCTTTCTTAACAATATTCATAAATTTGTTAGAGTGTGACATTTTTTTTTCCCCAAAGAAGCATACCCCAAACATGCAGAACAGTGCCACAGGTATATTGCTTCTTAAAGATACCACATTCCAGGACAGAACACTTGGGAAGAATATGAAAGATTCTTTGAGAAAACTGCAGAGCTTAATTTGGGTTGCCTCAGTAAAAGGACCCTGACACAGGGATTATTGCAGGTAGATTTGGAATGGGGTCTCGAGAAACATCAGTAGAACAGAGAAGGGAGGCAGGTAAGAAGAAAAGAGAGTATCCTGTGGGCAGCTGGGTCTCAATCTCCACCTACCATGGATTCTCCTTCTTTTGAATGGTTCGGATTTCTCAAGGGAAGTTTATAGAAAAAAAAAGTTAGCGTGATACATTAATCTCCATGCCTGAAAAGTGAGGAATCTGTAATGTTTAATATGCCAACTCACTTTAGCTATTGTTTGAGAGATGCTCTGAGGATATGAAATCCTCAGCATTTTCAACCCACCTGACATCAGGTCAAGCATGTTACCATGCTAGAGGGAGCCCTTAGATTAAAAAAAAAAAAAAAAAAAGTCATCCTCCACCACCACCCATCTTCAAATGCAGCCACCTCCATCTTGGGACACTGATCAAGGGCCTGGTAGACCAATGTCAAGGTGCTTTCAGGTTTGCCACTGATCTTGCTGCTACGGTGAGAAAGAACTGGGCTTTCCTCAGCTCAGAGAGTCCTGAAGTGTGTGGTGATAGACGGGGCTGGCTACAACAGGTAGGAAGGTTGGAAAAGGGTATAAAGCCATCTTGTTCTTGATTGCCCAACCAACCAGTCCAACACCCACCAGGTTCCAGGGGTCCACTCAGGCCAGCAATTGTTGGGCCCCAGAACCAGTCTGGTCCCCAGCACCAGCCTGGTCCCTGAATCCCCTGGCCTGGCATCCATCAATCCCCTGGTCCCAGCAGGTCCATCATCAGTCTGGAACCCACCAGGGCCCTCCAGCTTCCCAACCCCCAGTCTTCTGACCCCTCTTGGGGCACCAACCTGGCCTAGTGCCCACAGCTATGTGGCCAGCCCACAGCTCTCAGTGCCTGGTCCTGATCCGCCCTATACAGAACAGCTCTCCATGACTGGTGCATAGGGTCCTGGCACTTAGCCCTCAGAAATTCTGGGAGAGAAATGCCTGACATATTAATAGGAGCTATTTTATTTAAGGCTGCATATTGTTTGCATTGGGTGCTGTTAATATTGGTCTCCCTCTTAAGGTGAGGTACTGGCAATCATCAGGGTCACTATAAGTCTACAGGGTAGAAACTGTCCTACCTCAGATCCACACTGCTAGATGGGAAGACACACAAACAACATGAAAAAAAAAAACAAGGGAAAAAAGCACCCCAAACAAACCAAGAAGCTCCAATAATAAAACCCACTGACAACACAGTAGAAGAAATGTCAGAGAAGGAGTTTAGAATGTGCATAGATAACTTGATCCACAACATAAAGGATGATATAAGGAGTGAAATCAGAGATAAATTTCAGGAGGTGAAAGATCACTTCAATAAAAAGATAAAGATTATGAAAGGAAATCAAGGAGAAATCCTCAAAATGAAGGAATTAATCAACCAAATTAGAAATTTGATGGAAAGTAACACCAACAGACTGGACCACTTGGAAGACAGAACCTCAAGCAATGAAGACAAAATATATAATCTTGAAAATGAAGTTGACTAAGCAGAAAAGATGATAAGAAACCATGAACAGAACTTCCAAGAATTATGGGATAGCATCAAAAAACCAAATTTAAGATTTACTGGGATAGAGGAAGGCATGGAGATACAAACCAAAGGAATGCACAATATTTTCAATGAAATAATATCAGAAAATTTCCCAAACCTGAAGAATAAAATGGAAAATCAAATACAATTGGCTTACAAGACCCCAAATGTGCAAAATTACAACAGACACCAAGGTACATTATAAAGCAAATGTGTATCAGACAGAATAAGGATAAAATTTTAAAGGCTGTTAGAGAAAAATATCAGATTACATGTTGGGGGAAACCAATATGAATATCAGCTGATTTCTCAACCCAGATCCTCAAAGCTAGGAGGTCCTGGAATAACATATACCAAGTTCTGAAAGAAAATGGATGCCAACCAAGAATCTTATATCCAGCAAAATTGTTTTAGATTTGAAGATAAAATAAAAACCTTCAAGATAAACAAGAGTTAAAAGAATTCACAACTAGAAAAGCTGCACTATAGAACATTCTCAGCAAAATATTCCATGAGGATGAAATTTTTTTTAAAAAAGTGAAAACCAGCAAAGGGAAGAACTACTCTAAAGCAAAGCCAATCAGAGGAGAAACCAAGTCAAGTTGAAAACCAAAACTAAACTGAAATGAACAGGAATACAAAACACATCTCAATATTAACCCTGAATGTTAATGGCCTAAACTCATCAATGAAAAGGCATAGACTGGCAGATAGGATTAAAAAAAAAAAAGTCCCAACAATATGCTGCCCCAAAGAGACTCACATAATAAGCAAAGACATCCACACAATGAAGGTGAAAGGATGGGAAAAAATATATCACTCACATAGATCCTGTAAACAAGCAGAGGTTTCTATCGTCATATCAGATAAAGTGTACTGCAAGCCAAAGTTAGTCAGAAGGGAAAAAGGACATTTCATAGTGCTTAAGGGAATTATACATCAACAAGACATAACAATCATAAATATTTATGCCCCAAACAATGAAGCATCTACATACATCAAACAAACACTTCTGACTTTCAAGCATCAAATAGACTACAACACAATAATACTGGGTGACTTTAACTCATCTCTCTCACTACTGTATAGATCTTCCAAACAAAAACTAAACAAAGAACCATAGAACAAAATAATACAATCAATAATTTGGACTTAACAGACATATATAGAATATTTCATCCATCAACAAGAGAATACACTTTCTTCTCAGCAATACATGGATCCTTCTCTAAAATAGACCATATGTTATGCCACAAAGCAACTCTTAGCAAATATGAAAAAAATAGAAAGCTAATACCCTGCATTCTATCAGATCATAAAGGAATAAAATTAGAAATCAATGATATAATAAAAATATAAGCTACTCCAATACCTGAAGACTAAATAAAATGCTATTTAATGATGAATGGATAGCTGAAGAAATCAGGAATTAAATAAAAAAATAATATAGGTAATGAGAACACCAATACAACATAACAAAATCTCTGTAACACAATGAAGGCAGTGCAAAGAGGAAAATTTATTGCATTGATCTCATTCATTAAAAGAATAAAAAGTCAACAAATAAATGAACTAACATTACATATCAAAACCCTATAAAAAGAACAAATCAATTCCTAAAGTAGCAGAAGACAGGAAATAATTAAAATCAGATTTGTAATCAATGAAATTAAAACAAAAGAAACAATTCAGAAAATTGACAAAATGAAAAATTGATTCTTTGAAAAAAATAAATAAAATTGATAAGTCACACTAATGAAGAGAAAGAGAAAGAATACTCAAATTACTAAAACCGTGATGAAAAAGGATGTATCACCACAGACATGTCTGAAAACAGAAGATAATTAGAAACTACTTTGAAAATTTATACTCCAAAAAAATTGGAAAATCTCAAAGACATTGACAAAGTTTAGAGATATATACCTGCCCTAACTGAATCAGGAGGACATATACAATTTAAACAGATCTATTTCAAGCAATGAAATAGAAGATGTCATTAAAAAGTCCACCAATCAAGAAAAGCCCAGGACCAGATAGATTCTCAGCTTTCTACACAACCTTCAAAGAAGAATTAACACCAATATTCCTCAAATTATTCCATGAAATAGAAAAGGAAGGAACCTTCCAAACTCATCCTAGGAGGCTAGTATCTCACTGATAGCAAAACCAGATAAAGACACATCAAGGAAAGAAAACTTCAGACAAATATCCCTGATGATCATAGATGCCAAAATTCTCAATAAAATTCTGGGACATACAAAAACATATTAAAAAGTTAGTGCACCACAATCAAGTGGGGTTCAGCCCAGGAATGCAAGGTTGGTTCAACATAGGGAAATCAATAAACATAATTAATCACATCAATAGACTTAAAGACAAGAATCATATGATATCTTAATAGATGCACAAAAAGCATTTGACAAAACGCAGTAAGTCTTCATGTTCAAATCACTAGGAAAAACTAGGGATAGTAGGAATACCTCAACATTGTAGAAAGCTATCTATGCTAACCACAAGGCCATCATCATTCTACATGGAGAATAATTAAAAGCATTCCTTCTAAAAACTGGAACAAGACAGGGATGCCCTCTTTCACCACTTAAAATACACATAGTCCTGGAATCTCTAGCCAGAGCAATTAGAAGAAAGAAATTAAAGGGATACAAATAGAAAAAAAAAAAGGATTTGAACTATCATTATTTGCTGATGACATGATTCTATATTTAGAAGATCCAAAAAATTCCACCAGAAAATTTCTAGAACTATAAACAATAAATGAATTCAGCAAAATAGCAGGATATAAAATCAACACCCATAAATCAAATGCATTTCTGTACATCAGTGATGAATCCTCTGAAAGAGAAATTAGGAAAACTACCCCATTCACAATAGCCTCAAAAAAAAGGGAAAGATCTTCCATGCACTTGTATAGGCGAATTGTCATACTACCAAAAGCATTATACAGATTTAATGCAATTCCTCTTAAAATCCCAATGATATTTTTCATAGAACTAGAAAAAGCAACATGAAATTAATTTGGAAAAATAAGAGACCCAGAAGAGCCAAAGCAATCCTTAGCAAGTACAGTGAGGCAAAAGGCACAGTAATACCAGAACTTAAACTATACTACAGAGCCACAGTGACAAAAATGACATGGTACTGGGACCAAGACAGACACATAAACCAATGGTATAGAATAGAAGACACGGGGACTAATCCACATAAATACAGTTATCTCATACTAGATAAAGGTGCCAAAAATTGAGAAAAGACAGCCTCTTCAACAAAGAGTGCTGGGAAAACTAGAAATCCTCATGTAACAAAATGAAATTAAATCCCTATATATTCCACCTTACACAAAAGTCAACCCAAGTGGATCAAAGACTTAGGCCTTTGAACAGAGACACTATCCCTAATAGAAAAAAGTAGGCCCAAATCTTCACCATGTTGGCTTAGGAAATGACTTCTTTAACAAGACCTCCAAAGCACAAGAAGTAAAATCAAGAATCAATAAATGGGATGGATTTAAACTAAAAAGATTCCTCGCAGCAAAGGAAACAATTAATAATGTGAAGAGAGAGCCTACAGAATGGGAAAAAAATCTTTACCACATGCACATCAGATAGAGCATTAATCCCCCGGTTATGTGAAGAACTCTAAAAACTCAACACCAAAAAAACAAATAACCCAATCAATAAATGAGTTAAAGATCTGGACATGCATTTCACAGAAGAAGAATTGCAGATACATGAAAAAATGTTCAAAATCTCAAGCCATTAGAGAAATGCAAATCAAAATTATACTGAGATTCCATGTCATTCTAGTCAGAATGGCAATCATCAAGAATACAAACAATGTTGGTGAAGATGTGGGCAAAAAAGGCACACTCATACATTGCTGGTAGAACTGCAAATTGGTGCAGCCAATATGGAAAGCAGTATGGAGATTCCTTGGAAAACTAGGAATGGAACCACCATTTGACCCAGCTATCCCACAACTTGTTTTATACCCAAAGGACTCAAAATCAGCATACTATAGTAATGCAGCCACATCAATGTTTATAGCAGCACAATTCAAAAGAGCCAAACTGTGGAACCAACCTAGATGCCCTTTAACAAATGAATGGATAAAGAATATGTTGGTATGTATACACAATGGAATACTACTCAGCCTTAAAGAGGGATGAAATTATGGCATTTGCAGGTAAATGGATGGAGCTGGAGAATATTATCCTAAGTTAAATAAGCCAACCCAAAAAAAACAAAGGCCAAATGTTTTCTCTGATATGTAGATGATATTTCACAATAAGGTGGGCAGCGGGGCTAGAGAAAAATAGAGGTACTTTGGATTAGGCAGAGAGGCGTGAAGGGACGGGTGGTATAGGAGTAGAAAGGATAGTAAAATGAATCAGACATTATTATCCTATGTACACATATGATTACACAAGTGGTGTGATTCTACATCATGTACAGTCAGAAAAAAATGAGAAGTTATACTCCATTTGTGTATGATGTGTCAAAATCCATTCTACTTCCTCGTCAACACTTATTGTTGTTTGTATTCTTAATAGCTGCCATTCTGACTGGAGTGAGATGAAATCTTAGAGTACTTTTGATTTGCATTTCTCTAATTGCTAGAGATGTTGAACATTTTTTTCATATATTTGTTGATTAATTGTATGTCATCCTCTACATTATTAGTGGGACTGCAAATTGGTGCAGCCAATATGGAAAGCAGTATGGATATTCCTTGGAAAACTGGGAATGGAACGACCATTTGAGCCAGCTATCCCTCTCCTCTGTCTATATCCAAAAGACTTAAGAACAGCATACTACAGGGACATAGCTACATCAATGTTTATAGCAGCACAATTCACAATACTTAAACTTTGGATCTAACATAGATGTCCTTCGGTAGATGAATGGATAATGAAAATGTGGTATATATACACAATGGAATACTATTCAGCATTAAAAGAGAATAAAATCATGGCATCTGCAGGTAAATGGATGGGACTGGAGAATGTAATGCTAAGTGAAGTTAGCCAGTCTCCAAAAAAACAAATGCAGAATTTTTTTTTTTTCCTGATACAAGGATGCTGATTCATAATGGGGTTAGTGGGGAGGAGCATGGGTGGATTAGATGAACTCTAGATAGAGTAAAGGGGAAGGGAAGGGGCATGGGGGTAGGAAAGACGGTGGAATGAGATGGACATCATTACCCTAAGTACATGTTTTAAGACACGAATGGCGTGAGTCTACTCTGTGTGCAACCAGAGATGTGAAAATGTGTGCTCTATATGTGTACTATGAATTGTAATGCATTCTGCTGTCATACATAACAAATTAGAATTTTTAAAAATCCATTCTACTGTCATGTTTAATTAACTAACAACAAAAAAAAACCCCTATGGGTTATTATAGCAAAGAGCAGTTCCCTGGCCCACTGACCGCTGAGGAGAAATGGAGGTGAAACTGGGCAAGGCTGCCTGCCCTACACGTGGTGGAGTTGAGGTCTACACTGTGTGAGGCATCCCTGGAACACAGACTCAATCTAGGAAGTTGAATCTGTAATATGTTGTCTGAGCTGACAGGTGGAAAAGAAATATGAATCTATTTAGCATCTTTACATTCCTGAAAAGTGCCATGCAATAACTGGGTCTCCAAGCTCTCTTCCAGGATTTTGCAGTCACTCCTTGTCTAGTTAAATGAGCTGGATCACTTCATGCAAACCATCCATGCTTATTCTCCCCTTTATACCTCATTAACTCTTCCCTTAAATGCCCCCCTTTCTCCTGGGTCCAGAAGCAGACCCTGAAGCACAGATACAGGTAATGGACTAAGAAAACACACCTACAAGAAACCAGAAGGGCAGATAGGAAGAAGGGGAGGCCAGGGGGCAGAAAGAAAGACTGTGTGGTCGCCCCTGAAGCCCCAGGATGTGACCTGTGTTGCAGGGAGCTCTAGGTATAAATGCCACCCTGAAGGTGGTGCTAAGACAAAGGTGAGGGGCTAATGTATTCCAGAAACCCCTGCAGACGTTGGAAATGGCTGCCCGGAAGTAGTTCAGGTGGGGCACCTCAAGTTCACTCTGCCTGTCATAGTTTCTCCCATTTGGGAGGTCACAGTGTCTGAGGGGAAACTCACAGAAGGAAAGTCGGTGCAATAGATCAATTTCCTGACATTGCATCTGGTCCTAAAGTCTACCTTACGCTCACCATGTCCATCTCTACCGTTCTTTCAGAACATCCCTTGGCATTGGCTGATGTTTCGGTGTTAGCAGTGATCCAAGCCTTCATCCCTGAGAAGTCGGGGTCCTAGCTACCATTTTTATCAAACCATAGCATGAGAACACTAAGCAATGGGGGGAGGGTGTCCTAAGGGCAGAACACATTTCTGCCTGTTCCCATTGTGAAGCAGCGACTCCCTCTCATGACCCTAGTCACTCTTGACTTTCACACATTTTTTCTGGGGCTGTACATACCAAGAGTTCAGCCCAAGCTCCCACCTCCTCTATGAAGGCTTCCCTGGTTTTTGCAGACCACAGAGCCTTCCTCCTTGCCTAACTCAAAGAACCTACTGCCGTACCTCTCCTCTGGTCTGAATCACATGTTGCACCGTGAATCCTCATTACAGGACTTCTGTTGACCTTGGACTAGAACTCTGGTGACTTAGAGTGTGTGTCTTACCTTTCCACTGGGAACTGAACTCATTTCATCTCATACTCGACTCACCTACCTCCAGTGCTGGGTGCAGACTGCTGTGCGCCCGTGGGTTGGTCAACTCGTGTGGAATCGGCGACTGAACACCTTACAGAGTAGCCTGTGTGCGCCCCGGACTAGATGCTGATTTTCTCATATAAGTGTGGTTTCCCTGAGTTCCCTCATGTATTTGGTTTTCAATGACACTCATTATCATTCAGTCCACAATCATCTTTCAAACAATGAAGAAAAGACAGCTTTGAGAGGTTTAACCACTTCACAATTTAAAATCAGCTCAAATCCTTAAAAGCATATGTTTTTAGAGAATCCATTACAAATTACTTGCAAATGAAGGCCATGACTTTTTTCCCACGCAGAGAGATTTGTCTTTTTTGGCATTACTCTGACCTCGAAATTGACAAACCTGCTTTGTTTAGGGATACTGGAGGGCATAGGAAACACTGCCAATCATTACAGAAAGGGGCAATTCAATTTCCACTGAGCATCTTTTTGGTGCCAGAAATTGTCCTAGGTGCTTGATATGAACTGCATTGTCCAGGAGATTTTTTTTTTCTCCTTTTTTCTTCTTTTCTCTGAAGCTCATACATCGGAGGGTTTTGAAGCATGTTATAGTCTCTTGTGGGAACTTAAAGAGAAAGGGAAAAAACTCAAACCACTCTGCTTTGCAATTAATTACTTCTTCTGGGAAGACTTTGCCTTATAATTATAGCATTTATCTGTATTTATCATTTTTTTATTGTTTCTGTTCTGTTGTATGCTTTATTTAGAACCAAAAGTCAAATACAAAATTAGTACTAATCTTAACCACATGACTCCAAGCATGCTATCTCTTCTCCACAAGCAGTACTGAGATGAAATAGAATATTTATATTACTAATGATAAAGGTTAAGATATAATGAATGCTTGCTGAGCCGGGCACCCTGTACAGCTCTTTACACACATCATCTCATTTAATGCTTATAGAAATTTCTCACAATAGGTACTATCATTATCTCTGTTTAACAAATACAGAAAATTAAGACTCAAAGAAGCCGAATGCTTTCCCAAAGATCATATAGCTAGATTGTAAGCTACACAGACTAGAGATCCTGATTCCCTCCTTGGACATGGATGAGAGGGTTATTCTCAGCCCTGGTCTTGCTGGCTTGGGTCTCAGTTTCCTCATTTATTGAAGGGTCACATTACTTCCCCCTGTCTTTCCATTCATCCACTGGCCCATTTTAGAACATTTTATTTTTGCTGTTTCTTATTTTACTTAAAGGATTTATCAGTGGCTCTCAAAGAACAGAAAGTATTTCACATTCCTCTTTATATCTAAAATTCCTAAGCCACTATTGTAAATGCTTTAACTGTATTAGTTAATTTAATCCTCACATGCCAAGAGGAAGATATTCTTTGTAGCTGAGTTTATTTCATACTTAAGGAGGTTACTTGACCTCAATCACAATCACATTAACAGAGTCAGATAGATTCGAACTTATGTAGTTTGGCTCCAGGGTGTATGCTCTTAATTACTATGCTGTACGAGAAAGTAATTTAATTTCCTTCTTAAATACAGGTCTAATTTCAGAAAGAATTTTTCTGTACCTTTTTATCTCCTGTATTCCTTTACTCTTTGGCTCTTGTTTTTATTCTGTTTTCTGTATTTATTCTTTCTGTAAATGGAAATATAATTTTCATTGCATGGTACTTTAAAAATCCCAGATATTAAATCTAATAGAGACATGAATATTAGTTTATCATTGATTTTTGTTTTCCTTAGGAGTGGTATGGAAAGAGAAAAGGTTTCCTCTAATTTTCAAATTTTACAACCTTGAATGTGAAGGGTAGCACAATATGTGAATGTGAAGGTACCTCCACAGTATGTCAATTGAGTATGATTACTTGAGCCAAAGACAATTGTGAAGGAGTAGATATCAGCAAAAAGCTCTCTGCCCTCATCTTATTTGCCCAACAGCAGGACAAATGTTCAAATATGCCTATCCTCTCATCTCTTCCAGAAGGACAAACATCAGTCACAGAGACAAACTTAGACTCTTGTCAGCTTGAAACTGGCACCAGAATAGTCCCTATCACAAACTTTACTCAGTGGACTCATTGACCCTTGGTTTCACACATATTTGCCTGCCCATGATTTACCCTCCCCAGAGGTTCAAGGTCTGTTTCCTTTGTCTTGCATTTCTCTAAATATATGTAGTTCCTTGGCTAGGATGCTATATAATCCAAATCTAACCAAACATTTGAGACATACATCTCTGAATCTTGCCCTCTATATGAGGTATTCTTGTGAATAAGCTTCTATTTGATTTCCTCTTGTGAATCTGTGTTTTACTACAGAGGACCAGCTCAGACCCTACAAGGAGAGAAGAAAAAAAATACTTTGTTTCTTCCCCTACAAGTTCAAGGAGAAAATCCTACATGGGTCCAGAAAAAAGGTAAGTAATATTAAAAGTACAAGAATATGAATGACTTCAGATTTTGACTCTTAGACTTAGAGAAAATAAGGTTTTTAATTAAATCAACACAAGTCTAAGATGAACAAAACAATTACAGTGAGCCTTAGGTCTCAGATATGCACTTGGTCTCACAAGTCACAGAAACCAGATCTTATTTAAGGCATAGGGACTGAAAAAGATTATTAACTAATTTCTCTAATTGTAAAAAAATAGAATAAATAATAAAACTAAATGGAATATAATTTTTAAAATAACTGTCATTTTTTAAATAGAAGCTGTAAAATATCAAATTAAAAAAAAAAGGTCAGTTAGGCATTCTAACATTGCAAAATCCTGAGGCATAACTAATAACTAAAGGATTTAAAAGAATTTATTTATTTATTCAAAAGAATTTCCAATGATCAAAACATTACCCTTTGGTAATGATTTTTATCAAGAAATAAAAGAGCAAAAGTTTAAAAGATAAACAAATCCACTTTTTTTTTTTTTTTTTTGGCAGTGCTGGGGATTGAAGTCAGGGCCTCGCATGTCTACAGAAAATAGTTGCAGGCATAATCAAGACCACAGACTCTGCATCCTTCCCAGCCTGCCCATGAATGTTTTGAGATCCATCAGTGAGAGATGCCTTTGTACCCACAAGTGGAACAAATTAATAAAATTAAATCTAATACAATAACACTCACATGTATGACATGTGACAGTAATACTACATAAGGTTAAGACAGAAGATGGTGATAAAGGCAGAGTTATAGACAGCTAATGAAAAATTGATAGGTGATAGATGATGGATTTATTATAATAAAGGTGCATTTAAAAGTTTAGTCACAATATATCTTCCTGGTATTGAATTGTAGAAAAGTGATACTCCAAGGCTGTCCAGACCAAAGGAGAGCTGTGGATTTAGTTTTCCATTTATGACAAGATGAGTATTGAAATAGAGAGTCTTAGGAACTTTCACAGTTTCCTGTCTGTTCAATCTAGCAGTGAAAAAGTTTGAAGCTGTATTTCGTACCTTTCTTTTTTTTTAAACCATTTTTCTAGTAATTCATTTTTATGATTTTTATAAAAGAATAAGCCTCTGGTGGGTTAGAAATTTTTAAAATAAAGCAGTTCCTTTCCCCTAGATAGCATGAGAAGCTGTAATAAAATTATATGTGGTCATGGGGATGCCATGGATTTTCCCCTCTGTGGTGGCTGCACAAATGCACAAATTTAATTGGGCTACATTTTACATTTCCAGGGATTGTGATTGTCACCATCATTGTAGGAGAAAGTAGAGGAGGTGGATGAGCTGAGAGAAAGCATTGCAGCTGTGAGCTAGAACAGCAAGTCTGGGCGTTCTGCAGTTACTGTCCCTCTCCCTTGACTTCAAGGCTAGAGCTGCCTTTGAAGCCCTAGAGCAGGAGGAATGCGGGAATGCCTGTCAGGCTTTAGGAAATAAGTGGAATCGGTGACCTGCCTCAGCCCCATTTTGCTTTGGTAGCACTTTTTATATGGCCACAGTTTATTATCCATGCAAAGCAAAGCTGCCTTCCAATGAGATGTGTGTGCACAGGTGCTCAAACGTGCACAGGGCTAACTCCTTTCTGCAAAAAGACAAACAAGTGAGCTAAAAAAAATCTCCAGTCTACTCCACCCATTTCTACTGCTTATCGCAAACCACAGAAAGTACAAAAAGTCCATTCTTAGGCTTGTTTATGTCACCTTTCTCTGAAAAGAGACAATGATTATCTTAATGTACATTTTTTGCCTTATCTATAGATTATTTTTTCAGAAAATTGATAAAATTTGACTAATCTTAGCAAGCATTTATCTTGTCCCCCATGAGCTCTCCCCATTTCTTGGTCCACTGAACTCATGACCAGTGATAGATCAATAGTACCTATTACCTGGAAAATGCCAGGTGTCAGGACCAGCTTACTTTCAGACTGACTTGCTAGTGGCAAATACAGCTTTTTCTTTTCTCATCATTATATCCTTTAACAAGCAATTTAAAAATATATATATATCACAATGTAGTTCATTGTGCTCCTAGGTGAATGTTCCCCCAGGGTCTCCTGTGTGTGGACCCTGTGTATGGGCTGGAATGTAGGTGCTAATATGAAGTTCTGAGGTACAGATTACACTTATGTTGAAAAGGAACTCAAAATAGAAGAAATGGACTCACATATTCTCCAGGCGTTAGATCGAACATCTGAAGGAAAGTTTAAATTATCATTGACTAAATCCCATTTTCCATTGATCCATAGTGCACATGTCATAAGAAGAAAGGGTTTAAGAATACTCGTACCCAGACTCACAGTTGGTGTCATGTGCTCACAGTTCAGGGCAGGAGGCTGCCTACATTTCTGTTTCTTAGAAATGTTCTGCTAATTAAAAAAAAAAAAAAAAGCAAGAAAAAAGAATATGATGGAAAACAGTCCTAGAAACCTGTGATCGTATTTTAAAATATAAGGAAAATTAGATGAGCTAGTTATTTTTCAAATATGTTTAAAAGCAATGGAAAGAACCATGTGTTGAATATAACAGATGCATGAAAAAAAAAAAAAAAGACTCCAGAAGCAGCTGCAGGTAACTTAGGATAAAGAGAAAATCCCAGCAGCATCAGACATTAATTTATTGTGAACACTGGTAGTTTGTATTAAGAGGGGTCTCTCCAAAATATCAAAATAAAACACAACAAATTGTAGCCTATATAGATATGTACGATATAACAAAACGAAAACATACAAAGTACAACATAAGCCTGGCACGGTGGTGCACACTTGTAACCGCAGCAACCCGGGGAGCCTGAGACAGGAAAATCGCAAGTTGCCGGCCTTAGCGACTTAGCAAGGCCATAAGCAACTTAACTTCAAAATAAAACAGGCCGAGGGATGTGGCTTACCAGTAAAGAACCACTGGGTTAAATCTTCAGTACCAAAACAACAACAAAAAGTACAATACAATAGTATCAAATAAGTAATCAACAGCAAGAATATATTAATTCAGGCTAGTGTTATAATTAAGGCAGTACTAACACAATAAACTCACCATGTACTTGAAATCTGTATTTAATAAATAAATATTTAAAACCATTGAAAGAGAAAAGGAAAATGACAACACAAATCCTAAATAAAACAATGCAAGGGTAACAAATTATATTACATTTCTGATAAAATTCTGGGGGGAAAATATCCGTGAAATTTACACATTTGAATTTAATCAATTTATCAAGCACTAATAAATATATTAATTAATAAAAATTGGAATAAAATGAGAACTTCAGCAATTTGCTTGTGCTTGTGTGGTATCTCTTATCTCTACTACAAAGATTGAAATCAATGTCTGACTTCCTTGGGAGATTCGAGCCTCTGTAGAACTGGTGGGTGGGTCATGTCTGGGTGTCAGTTACCCATGTAGTAAGTGCTCAGTAAATAATTTTAATGAATAAAAGAATTTAAAAAAAAAAAGAAATTTCTGAGTTTCAGGACGAGATGAAGAGAGTTAAAACAATAGAAGGTGTTGATGAAGACTCTAAAATGAAAGCATTTAACTCTGACATTTACTGGACAATTTTTCAAAACACCTTCAAAGCGGGGAAAGGAAGACAATCATGAAATATTACTTTTTGAGAGACAGTAAGTGTCAGGCATTATGCTCAGAAACCTCTGTGTGGGAGCAGGTAAGTGGGTGGGTATACAAATGAGATCAGAAGACATGAAAGTATCAATGTTTGTTAATATATGATTGAAAATCAGAAAATAAGAGACATATAAATCCTAAAACAAATTAAGCACTTTTTTGTTGTAGGATCTATGGAAAACCCAAGTATTGCAATTGAATTCTTATGCATCTAGGATAGTTAGAATGTGAAGGAATGAATGACATTCCAGGCAGCAAAAACTGAGTACCTATGACTCTTGTGTTAACAAAGAGATCTTCCTTGCAGTCTCGGACTCATACCCCCATGGACTCACACCCCCATCATAAATGTACAAAACCACATGCATTAATAGAAAGGGAGAGCCTCAGTACGGTTGAAAAGCTTTAAAGGACCTGTACTATTCTATGTAGAAATCCACTTCAGTGGCATTATTTGAGTCATGCCCCATCCACACTCCATCCCATCTTCCACCTCTAGATTGGTTTTCTTAAAATATAAATTGTTTGATGCATCCAATGGTCCAGATCTTCCACGTTCACCAAACCCCTCCCCTGCCATGGTTCAGAAAAAGGCCATTCTCCAAAATCATGTGCACGGTCTTTTCCATTTGTGATGTATCACCACCTTTTAAAATATTCCTATCTGAAGGCTGTTTGTTTTGTTTTTGTTTTTGGTTTGGTTTTTGGTACCAGGGATTGAACCCAGGGGCACTTAACTACTGAGCTATATCCCCAGCCCTTTTTGTTTTTATTTTTTATTTTTCAGTTTTGAGACAGGTTCTCACTAATTTGCTCAGACCTTTCTAAGTTGCTGAGGCTTATGATCCTCCTGTCTCAGCCCCCAGAGCTTTTGAGTTTTTATTGTTTTCTTATGGTAGCAAGAACATTTAATAGGAGACCTACCCTTTTAACAAACTTAGTCCCTCCTCATCTGCAGGGAATGTGTTCCAAGAAGTTCCTTGGATGCCTAAAAGCACAGATTATTTGATACCTCATATAAGTGGAACTAGATTGTCCTATGACTGGCCTATTACACTTAGCAGAGTGTCCTTCAATCTCATTCATATTGTCACATTTAATTTTTATATCAATTTTCTTTCTCCATAATTGCCTTCTTATTGATTTCTAATACCCATGTTCCTCATCCTGCATTTTTTCTATTCATTTGCCTTCCTGTGAAGCTTCTCTAAATCTTTTTCAGTTTGGGCTACTTCTTCATCATTGAGCATATAATCTTATCTGCTGCCCCCTACTGACACCTTCGCTTGCTTGTGACATTTCTTGTAGGCTTTGCTTCTAGTGAGCTGAATAATCTGTGCTTCTGCAATGTTTCCAATTAGACTGAACATGTGCCTCTCACCACATTTGTATTTCTCATCGCATTCAGCACGGTGTCTTACATGTAGTCACACAGCAGTAAATATTCTTTAATTGATGGGATAGTCATAAATTCCTTAGAGGAACATTTCATTTGGCTTTCTATCCCCAAAGTCTAGGAAATACCTGATGTAAAGCGAATGCTCAATAAATATTGCTGTATGTGAGGAGAAACAGGTTTCATGTGCATGGAGAAATACATTTTTCTTGTTCCTGGAAATGTGGCAAAGTTACATCACAGAGGAGCAGTGAGACGGGAGACATTACTGGGGCAATCTTTGGAAAATACAACTCATCATTTCATTTTTCAACCCCAACAGTTCTGCTCCTGCCTCAGTGCTTTGTGCTGGCCCTTCCCTCTGCCTAGAACGCTGTTCTCCTGATAGCAGCCTGTGTTGCTCTCTTGTAACTTTCAAGCCTTTGAGCTCTCTTTTACTTAAAGTCTGCTAATATGTCAGTTCCTCACCAATCACTCTATTTTACCTTACACCTGAACACCTCTCCTTGTGACCAGGTACTCACAATTGCCCACGACTCACCCATCTAACTTTGGCTTGATCAAACTTCAGCCAAGGCCCTGAACTTTGGCTTGCATTCAAGTTTTAATGAACACAAAACCACTAAAATGTGGAACATCCCCCCTCAACAGCTTATTTTGATAACAAGCCAGCCACAAAGAAAAACATCTCTACTGAGGAAGCCTCTTCTGCCACCTGCTCCCCCCCACTTTCTTCCCCCCTCCCCTGCAAACTTCAGGCTAGTTCTGCCTTCCCTTCTCTATGAACAATAAGCCCTTTCCTGTTTGATTTTGAGATGCTTCAGATTTCTGAGATCAAAGAACCCTTCTTATTGCAATTGTCTTTTAAAATCAAGTTCCCCTTTATCTAAGTCTGTATTTATTTTGATTTGACACCTGGAACACTTAATTCATTTTACTGCATACCATTTTTGTATTACTAATAGCTTTCTAGCATACAGTACATCTTATTTATTTAATACTACCTATTCGTTATGTTGGTGCGCTCTCTCTCTCTCTCTCTCTCTCTCTCTCAGAATATGAACAACATGGCAGCAGGACACTTTTCTCTTTTGAATTTTCTCTACTGAATTCCCATCACCGACTCCAAACACGGCAGGTGCTCCAACAGCTTTGTCAATATAATGGATAAGCTGACTGGTGCCTGCAGTGGGATGGAAGCTGGTCCCACCTAATGCATCAAGATATAGAGGGATGTTTGCTCCCCATTCTGGCAGGATCTCACACCCTTTCCTTGTTAACTAAGCTCTGACATTTCCTTGCAGTAGGCTCTTATTTCAATCTCCTAATTCCATAAAACTAGCACTCTGAGTTGGTTTTTCTTAATCCTAACTTCTTTTCCTCTCTCTCCTCTTGAACTTCACTCAGAAACCAAAGCCAGGTTATTTCTGGGCAATTTTTCCCTGTGCTGTCCTCCCTTTGGATTTTCAATCATTTCCTCTTAACACGTTGCTGTTAATTTGAGCCAAACTCAGGTCCTACCTAATACCAGACACCTGCCAGTCCCTCCTTGCGGCCTGTTGTCCTCAGATTCCGTGTTCTGTCACCTGGTCTGGACCTCCCTCTCTCCCCACCAGCCAGTTCCACCCCAGCTTTCTCTGCCTCCTTAGTGGGTACCATTCCTGTTTCTGTCACCTCCTCTTTTACGTCCTGCTGTTTACTGAACTAAGTCCCACATCCTAAGACAGAAGAAAAAGAAACCAATCTTCTCTTCCCAATCAGGCAGGGTTATTGTTTAAAGGTAGAACTTTTGTCAAAAAGATCTGATAACACAATGATTTTATGTTCCAAAGCTTTCTCCCATTTCCAGGACCTAGGTAGAGAGAGGGAAAGAGGAGGGGAAGAATCAAATGTTTTATGATCATAATGAGTTTCGGGTCATGACCACATAATTCACCTTTTTATCACACACTGCTGATCCTCTAAATAAAATACTAGACCCCATTAAAATGAATGAGACACCAACGTCTCAGAATGTCACCCAAGCATTGCTAATTAGGGGGTTATGCTCAAAAGCATCCAAGGTACACAAGCCTTTGAGTTTGCAAAATTGATCCAGAAATCTGATGAAGGAAATTTATAAGATTTCTGACCCAACAGGGAAAGCATGAAAGTTAAGAAACTCAAAACCATGGTGGGGAGGGGAGGGCAGCAAGGGAGGGGACTCCCCTTGCATTTAAAAATGAAATGTATTTGTTTCCAACTTTACTTTTAAATGTAGGCAGCCTCACACTATATTTTAATATCCTTGTTGACTTATTTTCCAATTGTTGGATCCTCAAATGAGGCAGATGGTCACAGAAAGAGGCCTCGAATCCAAATCAACAGCCTCATTCAGCATCTGAGTCTCATTTGTAAAGTGTAAATAATAATTTATGTGCCTATCCATGAGTTAATAATGTGGATTAAACAAGGAGTCAAATTTAAAATATTTTTTTAATTTTTTTTAGTTGTTGATGGACCTTTATTTTATTCATTTATTTATATGCAGTGCTGAGACTTGAACCCAGTGCCTCACACATGTAAGGCAAATGCACTACCACTGAGCCATAACCATAGCCCTTAATATATATTTTAATGCTAAAGTTATAACCAGTCATAAATCTATGTGTTAACTTGGAATATAGGAGAATACTGATATGAATGGAAACATTTCTCTTTTTATTTAATAGAAACATTACTGTATAAGATAATTAATATTTTAAAACGTAGTTCTTACCCTAAATCAATATATAAATTTAATATATTTTAAATGTATTTGCTAAATGAATCTAAAATGCAAGTGGAATAGTAAATGAGAATAACTGAGATTTGGGGGGAAGGAAAGGGAAGAGCAAGAGGGGGCCTGTCGTGCTATCAGGATGTCACACTATAAGGTACCAATCAAAAGTGTGGGGGGAAAAGAGGGGCCTTGTTCTAAGATAGAAATTCCAATGTAAGACTTAAAAAAAAAAATGGTTCTCAACTGGGAAGTGATTTTTGTCTGCCAGGGGTAGTTGACAATGTCCTTGAGAGGTTTGTGCTTGTCACAACTGGGCTGGGAGTGGAAGGCACGTGCCCCTGACTTCTATCTGGCAGTACCCTAGGGTGTTGTTCAACCTCGCACAATGCACACGAGGATCCTCGCAGCCAAGCATTATCCAGGCGGCATGTGAATAGGGACAAGCTGAAGAAGCATTGAGCTAAGTATCAAAACTGTGGAGTAGGACTGAGAGTGACAGAGAGTGGCAAGTTCAGGTGGATTCTCAGAGAGCACAAGAGGACTACACAAAATAGCATGTCCCACCAGCTTGATGGCATCCTTAATAAATGCCAGTGACTAGTGGATTGCAAGGAATGATTGTGTCTTTATTTTATACCAAAAACTAGATGTTTTAATAAAATAAACAAAAGAAAATAGGAAGTGAATAGTTATTTAAACTTGGGGTGGAGAAACTATTTCTAGAAGTGACATTTCCTCTATCCACCTTCTAAGATCCACTATAAGTTCCGGTTCCTGTTCCTGAATCCCCGTAAAGTGGTAGGTAGGTAGGAGGGTACACACACTCCCCTTGCCCAGCCAACACTCCAACACCCAGTGACAGGAGGCTGGCTCAGGTCTGCAGATAAACACGAGACCTGGGTGAACAGGGTTTTGTAAAAGCTGTCCGTTTCGCCTTTCAGCCCTGCTTTCCAAACCAGGACAGAGTGCTGCCAAGGCACACACTGCTTCCCTCCTCAGGACTGCAGCATGACATTGTGTTTGATGTTTCTTCTTTTAATTCCCCATCCCTGGGAGGATACTGAGGGTCTAGCAGATCTGACCTCAAAGCAATAATATACAGAACTCTTTTGCAACTTTTAGTCCCAAAGAGCTGTGCACAACCCAATTAAATCTGCGGGTGTATTTGGAGACGCTCTTCCCAGTCCATCGTACCTCATTTATTTCTTTTGTGCATAGAAATCCATATGGTCCTGTAGCCTCGTTTGGACTCAGGATATGAGCCCGTCCCATCACTAGCCACAGGAGCACCTGGGACAGACTCACAAGTAAGGAGACAATGAGAGTCGACAACTGGGACTCCAGAAAGCAGAAGAGGTTCTCTGCAGAGAAAAAGATCTCAGAGCCACGGTGGGTCATGCACTGAGCAGGACAAAGGCAGGATGTCAAATTAGACAACATGGTCTATTATGCTTCAGAGAATCAGAGCCTCCCAAACCTTTGCAGAGAAACACAATCCTGGGATTTAAGCAGCAAGAGCTGTTGAGCCTAAAATAAGTACCCTGAGGTTATACACTCTTCCCTTAACACAGTCTTTCTGTAAAATGTTGTCCCAGACAACACTGAGTTTTAGTTTCTTCTTTGAATTGTCCACATTATCTACCCAATCATCAGTTTTTCACAAAAGTTCCTCTATTTTGTTTTTTTTGTTTGTTTGGTTTTTTGGTTTCTTTTTTTTTTTGCATCTGTAAAGTTTGATTTTTTTCTTTAATTTTGCACATAACCCTAATGGGGCTTTCCATCTCTACTCTGAGCAACGTAAGGGCAAGGACATTGTTATTTTGTTTCCTGAAGAACATAAAGCATTGATCCTTTTCCCCAAAATAGTGGTATTTGTGATTTTTAATTATAGCTGGTTGATAACTCTATAGAGTGAGTGGAAGATAGAATAATACCTCATTTACTGGAATTCACTATGCCAGCAGACTTATCCGTTTGATAAGAAAGAACCAGTAAGTAAGAAAAAGGAAAACTTAAAACGTCCAAAGTAGGTGTTACTAAGTTAACTTTGCACCCTCTTAAATAAGCATAACTAAAAGACAAAACCTGAAGTGACTACCTCTGGGAATTATTTTAACAATATGAAATAAGATTTAAGTATGGAGTAAAAAAAAAAAAAAAAAAAAAAACCATTGTTGTTATAGATAGCATAAAATGTGGATTATCTTTCACCAAAAACCAAACAATTTGAACCCCTCTCCTGGCTACAGAAAGAAGAGTCTATTATTAGGTAACAAAGAACTTACACAAAGTAATTTTTAGAAATTAAATGACTGCTACATTGGTTAGAGAAGAAATTCCAAGAGACACTAAAATATCTCAAATAATCATAATGAAAACACCACATATCAATTTGAGGCAGCAGCTAAGGCAGTGCTAGGGGGAAAAAATCACAACCATCTATACTTAGACCAAAAAAAAAAAAGTGATTTGTGTTCTACCTTAAAAAAGGGTCAGAAAAAGAAGAGCAACCTGAACACAAGGTGGACAGAAAGGAAAGATACAGTAAATACAAAAACCCGAATCTATAAAATGGCACGGAAACCTTTGAGAAAATGAGAAAACCAGACAGGTTTTTTAAAAAATCTTCAAACACTTTGAGAGTGCATATTATGTGCTACACTAATTAATGACACAAATTAAAACAGTACAGTTTATTGTGTTCCTGTCCCCAAATTCACCACATTTGAGGTTTCAGAGACACACTTCACAGAATGATTCCAGCATGAAACACCCAAAAGTCCATCTGGTCAGAGGTGCCTACGACCCAGAAGGAGCCCGGTAAATGTTTGTCAAGGGAGTGAATGAACTCTCTCCTTTAACAGATGGGGAGGCCCAAGGAGGGGAAGAGGCTTGACCAGGGTCACTGAAGCCGTAAGCGGTGGAGCCTGTGTTGAATGAAACCTCTGGACTTGGCATTTGTCCTTCCTGTCGGACGATGTCCTCTTCCTTAGCCATTTCATCTGTCATGTCTCAGCCCTCTGATGCCATTAGTGAGCCTAAATAACCAGTTCTGTTTTGAAATGTCCCTGGCAACCCATCCTTAGGAAGAGTTTCATTAATACTCGCCAGGCAAGGAGCCCACGGGGACAGGGAGAGGTGACAGGCCCACTGACCTCTGGACTTACCGCTCCACCTAGCACGGTGGAGCCGAACTGGGTCTCCTCCTGCTGGCGAGAATCGCCTTCCTCAAACTCTCCCGCGCTCAGTAACAGCTGGTGTGTCAGATTAAACCTGCTGCAACACATTTCCTTGGGACTGAGCTAAGGCACAACTGAGACAGGAGGACTAATTCCCACCAGCGCAGACTGAGCCTTTGTGAAACACAGAGGAAAAAAAATAACAGGGCTGTAATCCAAGTAGGATCAGGGGCAGGACGTGCTCAGACCTTAGTAACTCAGCAACTCAGATCAGAAAGGAGGCAGAAGCTGGAACTGACAGAAAAGTGGCAGGAAACGTAGCAGGAAGTGGTTGTAGGGCCGGCACTTGCAAAGGCACAGCCAGTTCTAGCTCCTGAATACATAAAAATGATAGAAAGTATATTTATGTTATGTCCTGTATATTGGGAACTCTTCTCAATGTGGTATAAAACATGTAGAATTTGTTTAATGCTCCCAGCAAACTTAGAATGTAAAAAGCTATTGTTGTCCCCATTTTACAGATGGGAAAATGGAGTCAGAGATAGGTTAAGTAGATTACCTAAGTTCACAAGGTTCATAAGTGTTAGAATCAGCCTGTCGGTGCAGGTGGTCTTCTTCCAAAGTTCATGGTTTTGCTGCTCTCTCCCCTCTACCAATGCTCCATAAAGAATCACTTTTATTCTGGACATGAGCTCTTGACTAGATAGACAGACCCACCCTCTGAGGCTCCTCCAGAGGCCAAAACACTGCAGCATGACAAGCACTTGAAGCTCAAGCCTCAAAGAAGGTTAAACATAGGCTGAGTAGCAGGCGTATCCATTCCTCCCTCTCTCCATTGATTCTGTATGAATCACGTAGCCCTTGAAGGAGTGGACTGGGATATGACCAGAGTTAATACTCTGAAGGAACAGAGGATGGTTGTTTGAAAGTGAATCACCAATTTTGATTTAACACCCACCACAGACGAGTTTTGCACACTGGAGGCTGTCTGGGGCTCAGAGAGGGAAGAGAACGAAGGCAGAGTAGCTGTCTGCGATCAGATGATGTGTGAGGTCTGAGCGGGCGGCAGGGTCCTGCGCCTGCTCTTATGGACTCGCAGTCTGAAAGGGGAGACAAGTATCAATCACGGAATCCATGAGTGCGTGTGTAGGGGCAGAGTGAGCCAGGGCCTCCAAGAGAAGGAAGATCACTCCATCAGCCATGCACAAAGGAAGCCGAGCTGGCCCTGGGCATCAGCGTCATCTGCCGCAAGAAAGAGATGCTCGGCTTGGGCTGGGGCTGAAGGATGAAAGGCTTTATCGAGGTGGCACAAAAAAGATGAGAAGAGAGTTCTAGAAAGAATAAACAGCTCTTGTAAAAGCAAAGAGCTAGGAGGCAATGAGGCCCCCTGGGTGGCCAGCCCCAAGGCAGCGAGCAGAGCCAGTGAATTGAAACTGCAGGGAGAGGCAGGCCACGCAGCATCTGGGGTCAGGAAAACCACCCAGGGACGTAAGCAGAGCAGTGGCCTCATGTAGGGACACTCGATGCTCCCAATGAGTGACAATAAATAATGAAACTCAGACCCTCCAGCCTCTACCTCCAGCCTCTCTGTATTCTTCCCAGCAATGCAAAGCCCAGCCAGAGTCCCTCACCAAGCCACTCAGACCCCAGAACTTCAGGGTTGGCACAACATCCATTCCACATATTTGCAAAACCTTCTCACGCCCTGTCTGAAGCCCAGTCAGTCAGCGCTCTGTGGGGAAGTGAGTGTCTGAAGTCAGCATGGGTTTCATAGCTGGTAATTTCCAGCAAATCAAAGCACCTTATGAGTCTCCCTTCTTCAACTGCACAAAAGGGATGGTAACGTCAATCTGTGACTCTGATAATGTGAACAATGTTTCCGGCATCATCTCCAGTTTTCTGCAGGTACCCAATAATTAACAATTTAATTTGAATTCAGCTCTTCATTTCGAGTTCTCAGCTGAGCAAAAGTTCTAAGACACCATCCTGTGTATCAAACAGAGCTCATCATTAAATTAGCCCAGTAGTCCACCAAATAATTACACATGTTAGAGAAGCCTATTAAAAAAAGCAGAAATTTAAATAATCATGAACTTCCCCAAGGTAAAGAAAAGAGGAACCAAAGAAAGGAAAGTTGTCGACTGTGGGTATAATTTTCCATTGTTTCATTCCTTGAAAAATGACATAATTTTGCTTGGGCTCCAAAAATTAAAGACATACCACCAAAAGAAGATGAACTGTAAATATTTTGGCCAGAAGTAAACATTTGAAAAAATTATCTATTTGTATATTTGTATATATCTATTTGCCTATTCAAATGTATTTGTATATTTGTGTGTGTTTATTTGTCTTTTCCATTTCTACTTGCAGGCTCATTCCATAGTAAGTGTTCTAAATCATGAGAGGAATAAAATTCAGTGCCTCCCTTTAAGGACTTCACAGTCTGCAGAAGAGAAATATATTCAAGTAAATAAGTGCAGATTTAGGAATAGAGTGCTATAGAAGAGTTTGGAGCAAGGGATACTCTCCCTGCTTGTGAGAATATCAAGAAAAGCCTCCTCCAGAGGTGAGTTTCACCTGAGCAGGATTTGAGGCTTGTATTCTAAATTTTCTAAGAAAAGAAGAAACAGCATTGATGGTAGGAAGAATGGTCTATACAAAGAAGTGAAGGCTCCAAAATGTTATGTTTTCTCATGTTCCTACTAAGGCATCTCCTTGTCGACTTTCAGGTAAAAACATTAGGCAATGGATGGGTGATAAACATTTCCAGATGTAAGAAAAGTTCTAAATACTGGGAAATGAAAAGCATCATGGCAACTTGATTATAAGCCTTACCTGTTGATGATAGAAGGCAGAGGGAATAACCATTGCGAGCATGCAATTCCCTGTCATGTTACAAGGACAGCTTCATGACACCGCTGTGACCTGGTGGGTGATTGAAGAGGGGCTAATTACTTCTGACCTAGTTGTTCTATTATGATGGGTTGATATATGCAATAGATGAGAGAAAATGGGCTTTTGGAATTGTAATAGGTAACATTTTGCTTTGGACTCAGTTGAATTTGAACCAGGGAACAGGATGAAATAGAGCAGGGGAGATGGCAAACACCCGAGGAGGGGTGTCACATATCGGTTAGTCTGACATGAGAAGGTGTCTTGACATCACTTCATAACAAATCCGACAACTGTGGTTCCACCTTTTTCCTGCAAATAAGGGCCTCTTTACAAGCTGAAGGTCTGCAGAGCCCTTAGTACAAGAACATCATTTGTGTGGAACTTTCACATCACTCCTTTCAAAAAAATATATAAATTTTCTCATATTTCTGGGGTGGGTATAATCCCTCTGCCCCTAATCCATTTTGGAGATAAAGAAGCCAAATCCTAGGGAAGTAGCCAACTAGTTGCCAAGTTATGAAATCGTGAGTTAAGCCTTTCCTGTTCTGCTTAGAAACCCAATGTCCTGCCTGACTCTGCTCTTAGTTGGGAGAGGGAGGCCTGGGAGAACAATTTGTGCCTGTGGGAGACACAGAGATTCCAAGACACCAAGGCAGGACAGAGCCAGGAGACAGGAGAGGGCAGCACTGTCTTTCCCCAGCCCTCAGGGTCAGTGAAGGGGAAAGGAAGAAGCCCTGCCAGACCTGCTGGGGAGGGAGGTCCTGCAGATGCATGCCTCCATGAGTTCCTGTGGACCTGAAGCTGGTGTCCTGTAAGTGCACAGGATGAGGATTGTGACACTAACCCTGCAGGTTCACACTGGCAAACTGGAACCACTGTGGGTTGTAAGACACTTCTGTGGGCTGGAGCAAACAGTCATTGATTTTCCTAACATCTCTCTCTCCTTCTCTCTTTTTTTTTTTTTTTTTTTTTTGCAATGTACAACTCAGATATGGGTTGGTGAAACAGGCTAAGGTTTTAAAAATGATACTCTTTATTTATGAGCAACCATGTCTGCAGAACCCTTTTGCAATATTGGAGTCAAGGCCCAACACAACCTTTTCAGCAATCATAAGCTCCATTTACCATTGTATCACTAGCAAACACACTGCAGATGTGCAAAAAGACTTGCCTAAATAATAGGGAATGATTGCATAATGTGCAGAAAGTAGGTATTAGGTTTCATCAAATGGTGTTCACAAGCAATAAATAAGACTTGCAGAATCTGCTGGATATAAAGTGTATTGTAATATCCATCTTCTACTCTTCTGAAGTCCTGAGTAACACTATCCAGGGCAAACAATTAATAGCCGTTTGCTTTGTAATAGCGCACGTGCGCGCGCGCACACACACACACACACACACACACACACACACTCACTGAGTCCCCTTCAATCTTCTGAGTTGTAGCAGGCTATTGAGGGTTGAACAGTTTGATGAAGCTATTATGTGACTTTTCATTTACTATCCAAGAAGGCAAATTCCTAGGGAATGTGTGGGGGTGTTGATGGTATTTTATGGGGCCTACAATCATTTGTCATGTTGGTTGGGTGAGTTAATTAACTCAGAGATTTCGTATCTCTAGTAGTGAAAGTGGAAATGCTAACAGTCATTGAGTTTCAAGGGAAAAACGTGAAACTGTGGGCATGGAGGTCAGACTTCCTGAATCCAAATCCTTCTTCCACCACCACCGTGGACCCCGGGTGCTCCATGCAGATTCCTTTGAAGGACTGAGAACAGGCCTGTGGCTGCTGGAGTATGTACTATGATCATCCCACTGTTGGGTCCCTCTCCACAGATTGCTCTCCAGTAGCCAAAGAGAGCTGCCTTGCCCGACACTATACCCCACCTCCTGGGGAGATTCTGCAAGAATTCAAAGGCTTGGATGTCTCTGAAGGGCCATTTCAACACCAGAAATGCCTTCTGGGACAGTTTCAGCCAGGTCACATTATCTTTACTCAAACCTGCCTCACTCTCTCTCCCCCTGACAGGTACTGCTCGGGAGAACACTCCCCAATAAACTTCCTGCAAGAAAAATTTCCAATTCAGAATCTCTTTCCAGGAATCTTGGTATTTTGTAAAAAAGTATCACACTGGTAAAGGCACATGGTAGAGTTGGAATTCTGATAAGAATCCCGTGAGTTCAAGCCCAAGTCTCCTCTTGGCCTCCATCTTTCTGTCTCTGCACATGAAATGGGGTGAAGGACGTCTGCACACAATAGGCCCTTGTATTTCAGCTCCTTAATAATCAGTGTATTCTGATCTTAGCAGGAATTGTCATAAAGAAATTGATGTTATCATCATAATCTCTTTGATCTAGTCCAGTTTTTCCATCAGAGAAGGATGCCAGGACTTAGGTATATATATATATAGGTATATATATATATATATATATATATATATATATATATATATACTTATTTTCTCACATATTTTTAATTTCTTTATAATTTTAAAAATTACTAAAATGAGTATAAGCTTGAACAATAAAAATTTTTTAAATAAATTTTTATTTATATATAACAACAAGAATTTTAGACAGATGATCATGCAAACTAGCAAAGATCACTACCTTTCATCCATCAACCACTCATCATTCATTCATTTATTTTTTATCCATCCAAACGGCCACTCTATGTTGTGGACTTCCCAAGCATCATAAGAAGCTCTAAGAAATTCCAAACACAATCCACTTTCACCTTCACATCGACAATATGAAGATTAGTAGATTCTCAATCTTTTCCTAGATGATCCAGATAGGAAGAGGCACAGTGAAAACTCTAACCCCGCTGTCTCTAAAGCCCCTGCCTTTACAACTACCACAGTATGTTGTCATCCTCACTGGTACCCAACTAAATAAAAGTGATAGGAACTTTTATGTGAAAAATAACCAAAAAAAAAAAAATCTTAAAGTTCAGGAGAGAAGACTATTTAAATAAATAAATAATCCTCTGAAACTTCCCAGAAAAGGCACAGGTTGGCCTTTTGGGGAACCTAGACGCACTTCCAGAGAGAAAGCCTGGCGATTTTATTTAAGAAATGAGTAGAAGGGTCCCAGACTTGAATCGAAGACTTGAGTTCAAGTTCTGTCTTCATCTATTACCAACTGTGTTTCCCCAGACATCTTACTGAACTCTCTGAGCTTTTCTTTTGTCATTGTAGAAGACCTCATGTTTTGAAGAAAATATCAAACACATTTACTCCACCAGCAGATAATATGGTAGACATTTAACAAATGTGTTTAATTTGAGCTATCCCACATCTCTAGGCTATAGTAAGAAAATGGTGTAAAGTGATTCAGCTACTTTGTAGTCATTCTTTTATTTTGCATTATACTATTTGGTCATGAAATGCCAAACATTCACGTGTTTTTGCCACACATGGACACACACACACACACACACACACACATACACACACACACACTCCCACAGTTAGGGATGAGTCAGAATCCACAAGGAAGGAGTGTTTAGGCACCAGGATAAACTTTCACATGGAGAGCAGCAGTAGTCTTCTTAATTAAAATCTCTGAAGAACTCTTGTTGTTGACAATATCACCACCCAAAGCTATATTTACGTTGTTAATTATTCACGTTGCCTTGAATAAGAAACAATGCCCAGGCTTCCCATAAAATTTCCAAAAATTAAACCAGGGAAATGGGCAATAAATGTCATTTGAAATGGTACTGATGCTAGTTAATTGCAAGACAACTGTAAAATATTGGGACATGAGGTGCTTCAACAATGCCTAATTAGTAACTATATGGACATTTTCTTGGAAAAAAATGGCAATTACGTGGAGCAAACACTTAGCAGTCATCATCAAAGGCCCTTTACCAATATTAGCTCATTAATCTTTCCCACAACACCTGGTAGGAGGCAATACCCATCCACATTGAGAGAAGGGGTAATGGGGGGACCAAATCCACTTCTGCTGCCGTCGCTTATCGATTTGTCACCCTCACACTGAAAGCACCCAGGAGGGATTCCCTCGGCCAGAGCAGAAAGGTGGTTTGCTTATTAGCTTGCCCAGGCCAGGTGCGAGGCCAGTGTAGTGACTTCTTGGTTCCTCCTCACCTCCAGCCCCGCCCCAGGTCCCAGAGAATCCCCCACATTGCACTGCACCTGCAGAATGCACTCTCTTGAAGTTAGCCCTGTTCCTTTTCCTCTGCAAGAAGGCTTTGGACTTCAAACACACAAGACCACAGGGGAGGCAGCGCTGGGCCCCCTTCCATGAAGCCCAGCTTACCACAGCCGAACATGGTTCACAACTTTTGGTTTCAACACAACTATAAGATCTGGAATTATGTCCTAAGTATAAGAGAATCGAATCAGGTGCAAACATAAAACAGCAGTGAATTGTATCTTACGTGACCTAATTTAATCCACATTAAAATTGGTGGCAAACATCTCATTTGTACCTAATTTTGTGTTCTCTCTCCAAAAGAGGGTCCCCGAATTGTATAAATTCTAGACTCAAGAAAACATGGATCTGCTGTTTATGCCTGTTGAGTTCCTCCTTCTGAGTCAGGAGCCACATTTTGTGGGATTCCTGAGGGCTGACCCCCTACAGAGGTCGAGTCGGCTTCTCAACCCCTACAGCAGCTGCATCCTCCACTGAGGCCCGTGTTCATTTTCTGACCTAACATCATCTGTCTTCAAAAAGTTATGAATAATAATGTGAAAATAGAGAATAAGAAAGGGATGGAGATCCACAGGAAGAAGGGAAGGGAGAAGAAGGGGGGCTGGGGTGGAGAGAGGAGGTGAGAGCCGCCTGTGCCCCCACACAGGTGAGCGCCTAATGTGCATTCACCTAACGACAATATGTGATGGGGACAACCACCCCCCACACACTTCATCGACAAAGACACTAAGGCCTGGGGAGTTTACGTGACCTCCAAACCCCACAGCTGGTATGAAGGTGAGCCACACCACAGTGCCACCCCCAACAGACCCTAAGTTCTCAGCTCTCCCCACGATGCTGCCTGAGAATGTGTTTCTTGTTCACCTCCCACTTGCCTCTTAAGCCCTCGCCTAATCCACGGCCAGTGAAGAGCATCTGGGGATGTTACTACCCTGAAAAAAATGTTGGATGATTTGAAATCCAATTTTCTTAGAGCAACATATACAGTTCAAGGAAGAAGCAAGAAGCATCCTTAATTTGTTCCTGTGTATGAGGAAAGAAGACACATGATCATGTAAGATCATGGGAGGATAGATTTTAGGGTCTGATGAGCCTCAATTAAAAAATCCTGGGCCCTATTCCACATCAGTAAAATGGGCACAGTGATAGTACCTATACGTGAGTCTGATATGATGATTAAATGAGCAGATATTTAGTGCCTGGTACTTAGGAAGCACTCAATGATTTCTGGCTGTGTTTTAAAAATACCAACTATGAATGATTGCTAGTGATCACTCCTTCATTCAGAGTGTACTGTATTAACCAACCACGCTGACTGGCCCTGGAGTCACACAATTTAGACTTAAATCCTGTCTCATCAAATTACTTTCTACATAACCACAAGGGCTCTGCTGAGCCTCTGTGCCTCCGCTTCCTTATTAATATCAAGGATGTAGTAACAGCATCTGCTCGATCTTTTTAATAAAGATGGTTGCAGAGACTGAAAGAGTCTTGCATGAAAGCTTTTTAAGCCTCTGCCTGGCCAACAACAAGAGGTGGATGGATGTCGGCTAGTGATAGATTTCAGGCAGGCACACCTTGCGCACAGAAGGACTTGGTCTGTGTTTGAGACACAGAGTCAAAAAAATTAACTAAACATTCACTCAACAAACATCCATCATCTGCTAGGTAAAAGATGGCGTCCTGTGGACCATGGATTCAGGCATCAATACATTGCTCCTGCCCTCGGCTGAGATAATCATGTGTTCTGGCATAGACAAAGCCACAAGGATCATTAGAAGCATGTGAAGGGAGAAACTACTCTTTCTCAGAGCATCCAGGGATGTTGAACAAATGAAGTATTTTATAGTCTCCCAAAATTCCAGGAAGATACATTTTATTCACCTCTGGCACCCTCGGGTTTGTTTAATATCTCAGTTCTTATGTCAAGTGAACAAATGATGGCCTTTCTTCATGAAGTGATAGCCTGTCTTTAAACATTGCTACAGACAGGGAGTTGGGGAACTAGCGGATTCCACTGCTCCATGGCTCCTAAGTCCTTCCACCTACTGATTGGACTGCAGCCTGGTCCCCTGGACACACCCACACTTGGAGATGGCCCTTTCTCTGCAGAAGGGAAGAGCAAATCTAAGCCCTCTCCCACCCTGCAGGCCTTTCTCACATGCCCAAGTCATTATTTCTTTCAGTTAAACTTTTGGGCCTCCCATGATGAAACCCTCACACACGAGCACCTTTTCTCAGCCCTGAGCATCTCAATGGCAGAAGTAAAGGCTGAACCGCGCCCTGGGCACTCCCGCCACCCACCACCCTCTGCCTTAGTCTCAGCATCTCCCCCTCCTCCCCGTCTGCCCTGCCCACACTTGTGACTTGGGACCACTCTGCCAGAGTTCCCCTCTTAGTCCTTACCGGGGGCCTAACCCATGCTCAAGTCTCAGCCCCTGGAAACAGGAGCTGCTGCAGATCTGTCTCAATCTTACTAAGAAAAAATGTCTCCTGCAGGAATTTCAGGGCCCAAGGGGGCCAACATTAGTGTTTGAAGCATTTCTTGTTGGCACAAGGCCAATGCTAATGTGGTCTATGGTGTGGGGCCGCCCCCAATCACCGAGTTCACTTCCAAATGCCAGAGACTGCTGCCCACTGCCAGATGCGGTGTGGTGTGCCTGATGATACAGAATTAACCTGCAGGACTTGCTGACCCTCTTGTCCTCAACAGAGAGCAAAAGCATGATAAAGTCCAGACCCCTCAGCTTACCCTTCTTAGACCCCGAGCTTGGCTCTTATGCCTACCCAACTTATTTACCACTATATCCTCACACCCCAAATCATGGCCAATCTGCAATTTCACTGTGTCTGTCACCTATGAGATTGGCCAGTGTCATACCTTCCGCTTGTGAGACTCTCTGGACCACCTCTGCCACAGCGACCTGCTCAAACCCGATTTCCCAGTGAAGTTTCCCAACACTTTAGTTAAAATGGATCAGGCCCACTCTCATCTTTAGACTCAGAATACTTTTTGAGCTCTTATGAAATTAATTATTCACTCAAAAAAAGAATCATAAGCTCTTATCTGTTAAGGGTACAGCATGTAATCGTCCCAAAAATCACGAGGCAAGGATAATCACCTAAAATATTCTTTTTTGAACAAGAAAGCTGATTAGCATTTAGCATCTTGCCAAAACCACAGGGGATGTGGATGGTGGGATCGTTACTGTCTGCCTTCAGCGTCTGAGCAATCAGGCCCTGGCTCTATCTCCTGAGGCTCCTGCAGGCCCAGAAGCTCAGAAGCAGAAGTTTCCTGAGGACGTGCTCCTAAAAGGCACGCTCCTGGCATGCAAAGGAAGAAGAGAAGCGTGACCTGCGAGGTATTTGTGGGCAGAGGACGAGGGGCAATGGTCCGTGGCCCAGAGAAACCAAGGAGGATCAGAAGGAAACTGAGACCCCTAGTGGCAAGTGGAAGAGGTATCTGAAATGGAGACAGTTCTTTGGGCAAAAGGGAAGCTATGTGCCAAGGCAGGGAGAGGAGGCAGGCCGAGAAAGCTCTACCCATGTCAAAGGGATAAACACCCCAGAGCTATTTAAAAAAGAATGAGAAGAACTTCAAAGGTAAGCAACGCCCTTCCTGACAGAGCATCTTCAGGTCCTGAGTGACACAGTTTTAGAGGGTCCTGGAAGACCCCAGAGTAGAATGTTTCCAGCCATCCTCTAGGAGAGCAGAGGCCATTGGCTCCCCTCTCCACTCTCCACTCAAAGCCAATATGTGCCCCAAGTGGGTGGCAGGCATGTGCACTAAGAAGCGTGAGGGCCCTCTCTTGCCTTCCAACCATCCTAGTCCTCCAGTTTCATTCTGTATCAGGCAGCTCATCGTGAAGACGAATATCAAGCACATGCATTGTATTGGAACAATTTTTAAATATCAACAATCCTCCTGTAGCCTGATGCAAAAGGCAAGTTCAAACCCCTCTAAATACAACGCACAAAGTGTTAGGAGTGATGAGGGAGGCGTGCCCCACGTTGAAACTCCACTGGATCCAACTGCTTGCTCAGTTCTAGAATCTCACCTTCCACATTCCTAACACAAGGCTCTTGAACACCTCTGGAAATGGGGAGTGTGTGAGGCAACAGTTCCCAGCGTTTAATGATTCTAATGTCCTTCTACATCAGAGAAAGTTGAGGTCTGCCCTCTTGTCACCCCCAGCCCTTTTCTCTGGAACTGAACAGAGCAAACGTCTCCACACTTCCACCAAAAGATAGGTGAATATGCGAGGACGTTTGCCTTTCTGGGTCTCTGCTTCTTTAGCCCACAGTTCCTCAATTGTTCTTTAGAATCATAGTGAGATTCTTCATCCTATGAATATCTCCTGCAGGTTTTCCTCCAATGTGTTGGTGTTTCAGCGAGTGTTTCTGTGGGGCCTAAATCTGGAAAATCCTAGTGATGCTGAGCTTTTAGGGAAAGGATTGGTCATTTGGAGGTAAGGTTTTCTGAAAGTCTTTGGTGCAAGAGAAAGGCTATGGATCATCTGGGAATCCAGCCCTGAGGGGATTCCCTACCACCAGGGAACCAGGGAAACTACCCAGGGCTGCCTTGCTATCCTCACTGACCCCAAAGGATGCTCTTAGTATTGGGGTTCTGCACATGAGGAGAAAATTCACCCACACTCCACTCAGGAGCTGACTCTCCAAATCCACCATAAGGTTGACTCTTAAAACATGCTCATCATTGGCTCCCTGACGTGCCAGTCCCAATCCATAGGGCACTTAGCTCCACACTCTATTAGCTGACAGAACGGAGATCTCTGTGAAAATGAGTCTTGTCTGGCTTCCTTCTACACATTTGGACTAATTTTCTGTCCCCTAATTAAACCTCCCTGTGACTGACAGAAGCTGACAAGAAGCAGATGTGCTGATGGAACTAAATATTTTCAATTTTCTCCTCAAGACAATAGACATCCAGGGCAATTCTGACGATCATCATTTCGGGGAAAGCAGAAGGTTGTATTTTTAAAATGGATATGAACATGAAAACAGGAGCCGAGCCGAGGAGGCCTTTGAATGGGTGAAGAAAGCATCCTTGGAGGTATATGGCAGAAATGGTCCTCTCCTCACTCATCAGGAGATAGAATCCCCAGGACAAATGCATAAATGTGACCCTGGACAAATACTTTTACTTCTGCAGTCAGAAGTAGCCATCCTTTCCTGAGCCCCGCACCTAGCATGGAATGAAGCAGTGAGCACCAAGCACAGAGTCCAGAGACTTGGATTTGAGAACTGACTTCGCTTCTTGCTGTCAGATTGTGTTAGTCTGTGCTCTGAACTTCAGAGAATGGCCGTCAGCTGTGTATCAGTCTCACGAATCACTGGGTGAACTTCAAGTTATATAGGTTGGTGAGAATGCTCTGTGTTACTGTAAAAAGTTCTAGAAAGGTAAGATCTGAAGAGCACCACCGCATTCTGCCTCATGTGATAATTAGTTGTACGCGCCACCCACTAGAATTTAAATGCTAGACAGCAGGAATCGCTCTCGTCTCTGCCTCCTCAGTATCTGCCATAGGACCTGTCATGTGCGAGGAGCTTGATGAATGTTTGCTGAGTTGACTTCCATTGAATTGGATTACTAACTTGCAAGGTCTTTGGGGGCAATTGTAGAATCTCATTTCACGTCATTGCCATTGCCTTGCTCAAAGCTGACATGAGGGAGTATGCAATAAATGGTGAGCAAGTGAATGAATAAATTGAGAGGACCTGAAAGACGGGTCTCAAGTCTGCACACTCGGTGGAATCACCTGGAGCGCTTTTAAAAATTAATCTCGGGACACTGCCCCAGAGAGTCATTTAAAAGTTCCTCAGGATATTCTAATATACTTTCAAGGTTGAGAACCAATGACTTTGAATAATAGGAAAATATAAGGGAGAGTTTCTTGCCCCCTGTTTTTGTATCCCCTAACCAATTTAGGTTTTACATTCTTCAGTGAAGCATTTGGATATGGCTCTCAGGTGGAAGAGTGATGTTGTTACTGCCTTTTGGAAAACACCGTCAAGAAGTGATTTGCTAGACTGATGGCTGATGGACCTCCAGTGGCTATCACATTGGCAGAAACTTGCCTCTGTTATGTCCACATAACCGAGCTTGAAGTTCAGATGGCCACCAAGGTGGCACTCCAGATTTCTGCCAGGCTGAAGGCTCTGAGAGGCTGCCACCTGGTGGTCACTAAGCAGTGACAGTTCTGACAGCTGCCTTAAAAAAGGCTTATCTCTCAAATTACATGCCCCAGTCATCTATATTTTAATATTTCTGGAAAATGAATATTTGTTAAGGAAGAGAGGGTTCTGGTTGCTCCATGGAGAGGAGAATGCAGGTCATACTTACCCTGTTGAATAACAAGTGACAGAAGCCAGGAGGGGACAATGGGCTCAAGGACAGAGTACTGTTAATGCCTACCATTGATAAATCTTTACTTCTTTGAGAACAATGTATAGTAACAGTAATTCAACCCCCATTCCCATTTCCCAGGTGGAGAAACTGAGGTACCTGGAGTTTATTGTCTTAAAGTCTCATGGCATGCTACTGGATAAACTGATGGAGAACCGACTTTTTAAAACCAGTGTCTTCAGAAAAGGAAATTCCTTATTATCCAAAAGAAAAATTCTTGGGAAAAGCCAAATTTCAGAACTGAACTTTCATATGTACATATGGAAAACAAAGTACATGTGTACATGTATACTTGTGGATACTTGCAAGCATTTTTTTTAAAAAAATCTTCATAATGAGGATTAGATGACAGAAATTCTTTGTGAAAAATTGGACTTTGTGATACTGTTTTTTATATTTATTTAAAAAAAATTTAGTTGCCAATGAATCTTTTGTTTCATTTATTTATATGTGGTGCTGAGGATCAAACCCAGGGCCTCACACATGCCAGGCAAGTGCTCTACCACTGAGCCACAACACCAGCCCCTCTCTGTATTTCTTTATAAATATATGGAAAGACACAAACTAATTCAAACAAACATCTTAAAGTTCAGTCTTGTCAGATCTGCGGTAATGAACAGATAAAACTTATTGGCAAAGGCACCAGGGATCTGGATGTGAAGTTTGGATTTTCTGTTTCATACAGCCTGTTTTTTCAAGGGTTTAGCTATGTGAGAAGTTGAAAGGATTGTAATTGGGACCAAACAGACTCAGTGTGTGCGTCAGCCCAACCATGAGCTGTGAAACCTTGCACAATTTACTCGAACTCCCAAAGCCTCGTAGAGTTTTCTCTACCAGGATTCTAGAGAGCCTGGAATTTCTAATTCTTTTTGTGGCTTCCGAGGACACAAAGTCTTCTCCAAGCAAAGTCTCCTGGCCAGACACTAGACTGGAAGAGAGAAATGTCCATTGAAACTTTTCTGAGGGCTACCCATGAAGCATTTGTCTGTCTCCCACCTTAGGATACAAATATCTGTGTTCATCTGGTTTCCTTTTGTTTTCCTGCTGCCCTGGTGGAATGAAGGGAGTGTAGTGTTCGTGTCATGAGTGAACACAAGATTTCAAGGAACGACTGTGACAGGAGTGTGGTCTGTTTTTACTTAATATGGGGACGAGGGACTAGAAATAGATAAACAAAACGTCAAAAATGAAATCATTACCTGTTTTGAGAATGGAGTCAAAACTCAAGATTTAAGGTACTAGAAGGTATTGGCATTAAAATCTATGTCAGAGAACTTACATGGGGTAGGATGTTGTGACAGCAGAGCAAGAAAAGCCAATGTCAGAACCCTGGGAGGTGCTCACCCAGGCCTTGGGTTCTGAACTGGCAAAGCAGGTACTTGCCTATGAGATGAGGTTTGAGGGGCACAGGAGAACCACAGACCTCCTTAGCCACAGAGAGTTTTCTCTACCAGGATTCTAGGGACCCTGGAATTCCTAATTCTTTTTTTTAATTTAAGCCTGTCCCCAAAGGGATCCCATTAACAAACATGGATGTTTCCTTAAAAGAATAATGATCGAAGTGCTATTTATCCTGTGTTACTTTATCTTGTAGAGAGGAAAACATGCAATAGAAATAAAGAGTTGAGAAGTTAGAACAGGAAGAGAGTATGGGAAGAGAGATGGAGAAGCTGGCTCCCATGTCTGTTCACCCAAAATGTAGACTTGTGCTGTAATATGGTAAGCTCCACAGACAAGTGGCTATTTAAGTAAATCAAAAAATTCAACTCCTCCACCCCACTAGCCATGTTTCAAACATTCAATAATCCCATGAGGCCAGTGTCAACCATACTGGTCAGAGTGGACATGAAATATTTCCATCAACTTTGTGTTGGACAGCACTGCCTGTGTGAGACACTGAGAGAAGAACTGCATCTCATGCTTCAGAAGTAATAAGCTTTGAAATGAGTGTGTTGTTCTAAACAGGGAGTTGTAGTACCTCCTGGCCTTTTTTGGCTTGGTTACATAAAGAACAAAGAAGGACGCTTTGTTGGCAGCCAGCCTATGTGGATCCCAGAGGGAAAAGATTCAGATTGGACATGCCAGAGGCCACTTCCTGAGCCACCCAAATAGGAACAGTGGCATCACATGTTCATGTCCATGTCATCAGAGCACCCTGATCATAATTGTGTTACATTCTGAGGTTCTCCTGGCAGAGTGAGAAGACCACATCTCACGCAAGAATTCTTCTGTTATCTTGATTGGCTTGATCAATGGTGTCCCATGATCCCTGTAGGCTTTCTCCTCTCTTCTTCATGTTTTTGTGTTTTGTTTTGTTTTGTTTTTATTTTAGCTCCTCTGACTGGGTAATTTCAAATATCTTGGCTTCAAGCACACGGATTCTGTCTTAGACTTGATCAAGTCTGCTGTTGAATCTCTCTATGACATGTTCAAAACTTTGCCATCTTCCTAAGTTCCAGGTTATAGAGACCCTTCATTTAGTTTATAGATAAGTAGCCACTATCTGACCATATGAGAATCAAGATTACCAAAGAGAGCTTTTAAAAAAATACAACTAGGGCTGGGTCTGGGGCTTAGCAGTAGAGTGCTTGCCTTGCATGTGTGGGGCACTGGGTTTGATCCTCAGTACCACATAAAAATAAACAAAATAAAGGTGTCCATCTACAACTAAAACAATATATATTTTTTAAAAAGTGCCAATAAAAAAATACAACTAACCAAAGCTTGAGCATAAATGTAGATAAATAAGAAGCCCAGATTTTAAAACCAAGCTACATTATCTCTATAAAGGAGAAAAAAAAAAAACATTGTGAAAAGGTTGTTTTAGCCAGAAGTATGTGCAAGGGGGTCCCCAGGACAGGACCCTCTGTATTGCCTTGGCAATGTTGATAAACCCATTGCCTGATCATAATTAACAGCAGACAGAGGAAATCCAGGATTTATCTGAATCTCTGTATCTTTATCTATAAAGTGAAACACTCAGATCAAAGTATCTTAAGCACCTTTCAGTCCTGAATAACTGTGTACTACCCCAGGTTTCTATGAAGTCAATGTGAAGCTTCTCTAAGTGAGGATTACTTTATCAGCCAGTAAAAATGGTTATATTTTATCGGCACATATTATTTTACTGCTAAGATAGGGTGTCAGTGCACATTAGCTAGCCACAAAATTGATAGCTAACAAATTGACTGACTTGTCAACTTCTCCAGTGCATTGAATCCTAAGAGGGTTTTCTTTTTCATTTAAAAGAAATTACTTTTTAAAAGGACCATTTTCAGTTCTTTTGCTAGATTCATCCCTCGAATGATTTCTGCCTGTGTAAGCCCTCTTCCTGTGCATGCCCCCTGCTTCTGCCCTCCACTTCCCCCAAGCTAGCCATGTTTATGCTCAAAGCTGTTTTGTAAATCTCAAGAAAGCATTTGAAGAAAATTAAAAACCTCTGCCAAAACCTATAACCATCACTGAGCTTGGTCATAAACTTTAATTGGAAAACTGATATTAAGTATGTATCTTTATTACATTTTGAAAGTATGAATAATATATGTAATCGTCCAAAGGCTGAGCTGGGAATGTTGCCTTATTATTCAAACATAAATGAAAGTGCAGTACACTGTATTATCAATTAGTGTCCAGCTTCTTTGGAAAAGCAGGCGGAAACAAACACTGAGGGCCCTCAGCTGGTGATTTATAGTCTCCAACATCTTTATTCACAAGCCTAAAAAAGCAGGCTGGTAACAGTCGCCAAAGCAGTTGCCAAGACAACTCATCCCTGGATTTAGTATTACTGCATCAGGAAAGACGCCTACGAGGAATTTAATTAGCTAAAGCCTCGTCCTCCTTGGCCAAAAATGGATGGATTTTCTTTCAACTCAAAGTTTCTTAAAGAATGAGATTCAGTGGAATCGGGGTAGACACAGACACGCAAGATAGACTTACATGCACCCAGAGAGGCTGGGTAATTATAAAATAGTGAGGATAGTTTTCACATGGAGTTTGTACTCAATCTGTCTCAGTAGTTTATGTGAATAACTATGTAGCTAGGATTTCCCGTACACCTATATCACATATCAATAATTATCTAAATAGACACATATAGGTGCATGTTATTCATTCATTCATTCATTCATTCATTCATTCATTCATTTTCTTCTTCTTCCATCTTCTCAAAAATGAAGAGGCAGTTTATAAGAAAGTTAATGAAAGAAACAAAGAGCACCAAAGGAAAAAAATAAATCAAATATAAATCTAATCCAGACTTTAGAATTGTTAGGACTGTTTCATAATTGGTTCTGAGCTTCCAGGTAACCATGGCAATATGGGAAATAGAACAAATTTCTGGCTTCAATTATTCCCCACTGAAAGGAATGGTTTTACTATCCTAAACTCTAGAAGATAAAAATACATACTGTTTTGAGGGGGAGGTGTTGCTTGAAAACCATGTGGATTTGTGATTAACTTTATAAAAATCCTAATTTAAGTGCTATACTTTATTACTTCATGGTCCGTTGCTTTTTCCCCCTCATTTAAATCCTCACCACTCACCGCTAATACACCAGATCTGCAAAGCTAGTAGGACGGGCTGAACTAATCTTGTCTAATAGCATTAATTGCTCTTCACCTGGACTGCACTTCCTTCTTTTCCATGTGCTCCCCTAATTTAATAATCCAAAGGGCAGGCTCTGGGGTCCAACACCCAGCTTTCACCCTCCTGCAAGTGTGACCAACTCTCTCTTTGGGCACTTTTTCTCCTGAATGGGAAAAGCTATCCAACTCCAAACATGCATTATGAAAGCTGTGTATGTACCTGCTAATAACTCCAGAGCTGCATGGTATTTTTGTTCCTTTTAAATCACGTTTGTACATATTAATTCTTCCAATGAACAGGGCAGGCGGGCAAGTGCTGATTTCGATTTGTGTGCATTAAAAATTCTGGGCTTCCTCTCAAGTTTTTAGACCCCAATTCTAGGACTCCATCCTTACCTTTCCTTTCTTCCGGTACATGATCTGAAAACTAAACCATGACTCACATATGTCCAGGCTATTATAAAACCCATCAAACTAGTCACTAACTAGGAAAGCAATAACAGTATAATTTCTAATTATTCCTAATTTCCTGCCTCAGTAGATAATTTAGAGCTAGCCAAGTCTATCTGTCTGGGATGTCAGCCTTATGGGTTTATTAATTTCCAAAGAGATTTTGGCAATTCTAGATCCTTTGCATTTCCGTAAGAATTTTAAAATCAACTTGTCAATTTCCACCAAAAATACAAAAGCCTACTGGAATTTTGATTGGGATGGTGATGAATAGTTAGATAATCTTGGTTGTGATTGACATTTTAACAACATTGCATCTTCCAATCCATAGACAAGGCCATCTTCTTCCTTTTATTGATGCCTTTGGTAATTTCTCTCAGCAATATTTTGTAGTTTTCAATATGTGGGTCTTTCTGATCACTTATTAGATGTACTCCTAAGTAGTACATGTTTTATGCTATTATGAATAATATTTATAAATAATAATATTTTCAAATATTCGTTGCCCATATAAACACAATGGAGCTTTGTATATTCATCTTGTATCCTGTGACTGTGATAGATTCAATTTTTAGTTCTCAGAGCTTTATTGTGAATCCATTGACTATTTCACTCAGAAATTAGGCCTTTCAAAACTGCAGGTACTTTTAAATTTATTTTTCTTATTTAAGTGGACAAGCCAGGACCAGAACAATGTTGAATAGAAATGGCAACAGCACAGGGGTTGCTATTTCGGTCTTGATTAAGGGGAAATAATTCTTTCACCATTAAAGCATAATGTGAGCTATTACTTTCTGTACATGCCTTTTATCAGTTTGAGGGAGGTTTCCCTTATCTCCTAGCTTGCTGAGAGTTTTTATCAATAGTTGATACTGCATTTTCTCCTTCCCTTGTGCATTTCTCTCACATGCACACACTGAATGGTACTCAACTGAAAACTAGAAAGGAATCTCTGGAGTTATTCCAGAATCTCTCTGTATGACTATCTCTTCCTCAGCACTTTACCCTATACACGTTAGCTCCTTGGCTTCCCCAGGTTCCCAAGACCATTTCTTCAGCCTCAACCTGGGTCCTACCTAACAGCCACCTACTTGGACTCATTCAAGGCAGTAAGCTGGAGAAAGTGTAGGGCTCACTTCATTTGTTTCCTTTCTCTCAGGGATTATTGTCTTTCGTTATCTTAAGTTCAAATGGTTTCAAAAACATTGTGTTGTATGTTTTGTCTAATTTCTGCAGAAGAGTTAACTAATCTTTGTTATTCCATCTTGATTAGAAGCAATAATTTGTCTTGCATGAATTTGATACATGTTCCTTCTTAGGGCTTATGCTATGTATAAATCATGCACTAAGTCTTGAGAATCTGCATACTTTCAAAACTCCACACTGAGTTAGTTTATTGATAATCCTGGCTTGTGAAGTACATGTTTACCCCATTTTGTATCTAATGGTACTTGATGTCTGTAAAGAATTTCAGAGCATGAAATTTGGGACGCAGTAGATATTTACCAAGATTATTATCCTCATTTGCTCCCTTTCAGTATTTGAGGGTACCATTCCAAAACGGTGTCACCTCAGTAACTGTTTCCCACTGGGGTTGTTTTTCCTTAGACATGCACAAACACAGCTGTATACTCAGCTCCATGATGTCTTCTTGAAAAATTTGGGGCAACTTACTTGTTCCCACTCCTGAATGGCTGTTCTGCATGGTATGTAGCACTGTTTTAACTTTCTTCACAGCACAGTGAGCATTTGTGTTCATATATAAGTAATACCTACATCACTATATTCTCATGTGAATTTTCCCAGGTAACTAATTTCACAGAAATTACTGGCTTGGTATTTCTACATTAGTCAGCTTTTCATTGCTGTGACCAAAATACCTGAGACGAACAATTTAGAAGGGGAAAAGTTTATTTTGAGATCCTTGAGCAACTTCAGTCAATGGTCAGCCAACTTCATCCTCTAGGCCTAAGGTGAGGCTGAGCATCATGGCAGAAGAACACAGCAGGAAAAGCTGCTCACCTTATGGTAGCCATGAAGCACAGATAGAAAAGGGTAAGGGCCAAGGGCAGGTGAAACTTTCAAGGGCATACTGCCAGGAACCCAAGCCCTCCAGCCATGCCCCACCCTCTTAGAGTTGCAACCCCGTGTCCATCCATTCAAACTAGGATGGACTGATTAGGCTATGGCACTCGTAATTGAATCATTTCACCTCTGAAAGTTCCTGCATTAACACAGGAGCTTTTTGGGGACACCTCATATCCAAAGCATAACAATATCCATTATCTCATTTAGTTATTTTAGAAATAATCATAAATATAGAATATATGATAATACATATTACATCATCTGAATGTATAACTATGAATAAATTTATGATTATGTAATTTAACTATACATATAATTAATGTGAATGCAGAGTTTTTCTTATCTGGTCTTCTTCCTGGGAATATCTGAAAAACAAATACTGAGTTATATTAAGTTTAATTAATATTAAACAGCATTAAGTTGGCAAGTCCCCTATCTTCAGTGCTGCCAAAATTTCTGATCTCATAAGTATCTAAACTGAATTTCAATGATTGAATAAGGGGTAGTGTTGTCACTTGGCACTCTTATACTGAACACACCCTCAGGCTGTGGCTATAATTCCTCAGGATTCTCCATGTGCCTTTCAACACCACTGATATTTAGGAAATTAAGAAAAGTTATTCTTGGCAAGGTCTAATCCCACCACACAAATATTAACTCATAATGGAATTTTGTCCCTTTGTCCTTCAAATCATCCTATAAATTGTTCACAAATTATCAAACTTAATGTATAAACAAAATAAGGGAACTTTGTAATAGGTCAAGGGTTTGATTTTTAAGTCCAAATGCTATATTTTAACTGAGGGTTTAAAAGATAGTTGAGCTATGTCTACACATGCAGCCTGAACTAAGACTGTCTCACCAATCTCATTAGGAATCCTGGTCACATGCAAACCTCGTTGGTGATGAACTCAGCTTCCTAAAAATAAGCTTCATGACATATTCTACCCGAAAAAGGCCTTAGAGGTCATCCAATGCTATATTTCTCAAATTAGTAGGGAAAGAGGAGATGGCAGTAATGAGAATTACCAGGGCAGTGAGGAAAATAATGTACTCTTGGGCACATACAATTTGACAAGGTGCTCACAGTGATTCTTTTTAAGACCTCACAAGTTGCATCAATAATCCCACCATGCTTTATAGCTCTGGCCACCTTCTGGGCCACTTTTAAAAATCCTTCCTAACCAGGTCACATCACAGACCAGATTAGAATCTCTGGATTGGTCCCAGAACAAGTACTTTATTTCCTGGGAAAAGCTACCCACAGAGAAGGGGGACATTGGAGTCAGGATAAGTTCCCAGCTCCCTCTAGAGTGGCCACCAAGATGGTGGTTCTCCACCCTCTCTGGGCATCTCTCCCTCTAAGAATTGCTATGCTATACAGGGAAAATATTTAAAATGTTGCTTTAATTGTGGCAAAATAGAACTTACCACCCTCATCATTTTTAAGTACACAATTCAGTGTATTCACATTGTTTTATAACAGGTTTCTGGAACTTATGCATTTTCTAAAACTGAAACTCTATGACTATTGAATTCCAGCTACCATTTCTCCCTCTCTGGCCCCTCCCCAGAAACCACCATTCTGGTTTCTGTTTCTTTGAGTTTGACCACCTCATCTGAAGGGAATCACACAGTATTTGGATTATTTTACTTAAGTTTTATCCGTGTTGCAGCATGTGAAGATATTTCCTTCTTTTTGTAGAGTTAAATAATAGTACTCTGTATATAAATACCCCATTTCTTTATCCACTCATCTGGCAATGGACATTCGAGTTGCTTCCACATCTTGGCTATTGTGAATAATACACAAATATCTTTTCAACATCCTGTTTTGAATTATTTTGTATATTCACCCAAAGTGGGATTGCTGGATCGTTTGACAATTCAATTTTTAATATTTTTGAGGAAATTCCGTGCTGTTTTCCATAACAGTACACCATCTTACATTCACACCAACAACACGCAAGTGTTCCAAAAGGCAGAGAATGCTTCGAAAATTTCTATGTCATTCTTGCACAGGGACCATGCTAATCTTCCCTGTGAAGTTCCAATGTTAGTAGATGTGCTGCCAAAATGAACACTAATTAAATAAATCTTGATACAATTTTCAGAACATCTTATTAACACATCCCAGGGGGCTGGCAGACTGAGTCTTCCAGATTTATTTTTTAGAGCACATTTGAATAATTCATTGTAAGAGGAATCAGATCAATGGTTTTAAAAAAAAAATGTACTAATAGGCAGACCTCTATGGGTGGCAGCTCTGAAAAGGTAGACACAAAACAGAGAATCAGCCTCATCTGGGAACTTACAAATGCCCAGGCTCCAGCCCAGATCTACTGAACCAGAAATCCTGTGGGTAGGTCTCAACAACCTCTGTTTAAAAGCCTTCCAGAGATGCTGATGTATACTCAAGTATGAAACCTATGTCATGATTTTGTGGCACTTAAGAAGACTCTTCTAATACTTTTACCATATATGCCTGAAATGTCAACAAACATTTTTTCTTTTTGTTTTATTTTGCTTCTTATTTGTTGGTTGGTTGGTATTTTACATATCATAGTTGCCTTGCACTAAGAATAAAAGCCAGCTTTGTCAACAGCTGACCCTATGATTTGTAGCTATATTAACTTCTTATTGACTAATGTGTGCTGAAAAATGAGAACAGTACATCAGGATGGCAAATATGTGCCTTACATACCACCTCCACTTCTCCAGAGCCCGAGACAGGCATAGTGCATGACCAGGGTACTCCACACCACCCCGTCCAGGCAGCCTCAAAATCCGTCTCAACACAGCCCTAACAAAAGCCCTAACAAGAGCCCGAGATAAACCCTCACTGCACACCTCTCCAGGAAATCTAGATCAACCCATCTAGCTTGACCCTTTTCAAGTTGTGTGGATTCTAATGTCTATCAATTTTATGGGATTCTCTAACACTGCAATTATTCTGTGAGCACAATTTCATCATCTACAAAATACTAATACTAATTATGTCATGGGATTTTTAGGAAACTTAAATGAAATAATTTAATTAGAAGAGCTAGGCAGAGTGGAACACCCCTATAATCCCTGTGATTTAGAAGGCTGAGTCAGGAGGATCACAAGTTCAAGGCCAGTCTCAGCAAAATTAGTGAGGCCTTAAGCAACTTTAGCAAGACCCTGTCTCAAAATAAAAAATAAAAAGAGCCAGAGATTTAGCTCAGTGGTAAAACACCTCTGGGTTTGATCCCCAGCAACAAATAATAAATAAATAAAATCTACATATTTGTTCAACAGTAACTGAAGCATGAAAAGTGACATTTTTTCCAATTATTTTATCTGCCCTCACAATAGCAAAATCCAAATAACCATCTTCCTCATGCAAAACTACACTCCAGATGTATGACCTTTTTAGTGCTGACCCAATAAGATGTTTTTTAATGAGTTCACTTTCCTCCTGGATTAGCCATAAAGAAGTTAAGATTTATTGTGTTTAGAAAAGCTTGTTAGCCCATTTTCTATTGTATTTCATTCATTCTGTCCAAGAACACATTAAGATATGTGCATTGGTATTGTTTTTTTGTTTTTTTTACAGATGAAAAAACTGGGGTAGAAAGAAGTTAAGGAAAGTAAGTAGTCATAAGCTTGTAAGCATTACCAGCTACCTAATTTTCAGGGCTCAGTGGAAAATGAAAATCCGGAGCTTCTTGTTCAATAGATTACTAGGAATTTCAAAACAGAAACAGCACAGCATTTAACAGGCCCGTTCTGGGGATAGTGCTGGACACTTAGGCAAGGTGTAAGACCACACAGCCTGTCTAGCTTGTGTCAGAACTGAGCCCAACAGCTGTGCCATTCTTCTGTTTCAACTCATGGGAATATCAATGACTTCACAAGGACACCTTGGATCTCTGGCTTTCAGAGAGCCACAGGCAATAAGAGTGAAAACCCGAAGACAACTCAGTTGGCTTTGTGTATTTGATGAGGGCTGATTCTGTTCCCAAAGCAGGAGTGACAGCCATGTGGATTTGAGTCAGAAGACATAGGTTCAAAGCCTGGCTTGGGAAGATGTCCCTGCATGGCCTCTGGCAAGTCATTCAGCACTAGATTACTAGGAATATAGTAATCCTCCCCCAAAAGAATGAAGAGGCTATCTCTTAATTAATAGATTCAGTCATTAAATCAATAGGTCATAAATGCATACAGTAGCAACTGAGTTTCTGAGAATACTGTCTGTGAGGTTAACTACAGCTGCAAGGCCCTTCCCAGCTACCTCCTCCTGGGTGTTTATATCCACTGATTTAAACTGGGGCTGAGAGGTCCCCAGAGCAGGAGGAAAATCTAAACAGTGACTCCCACATCGAATGACAGGTGGTTGAACTATAGGGAGATCGACTGAAGACTGCAGCGACCCTGGGGAGGATTTACTGAATACTCCACAGATCCTGATTCATCAGCCCTTGGGAACATATCCTTTTAAATATTAACAAGGAATGACTCTGAGACCTTACATCATCTACTGCAAAAATAGTTTCTTCGCTTTCTTATTTTCCTCAGTTTCACAGGTACCGCTGCTCATCCTGTCCACCAAGACTCTGCATTCTCCTTGGTGACGGTGGATGGGCAGTTACTGACCGAGGAACCCAACTTGCCATCTCGTCAAGCAGTAATTTAAGTTAGGTCTTTAAAACTTTGCCAATTTATGACAAGGGTTAAGAAATATATCATTTTAACCAAATGGAAAGTTGCAGAGGTGATGAGAGGCACAAGATCCTATTGCTCAGTAAGGGGTCTTGCCAAGAAATCCAAATACTAAAAAAAAAAAAGAAATCCACTTCTTCAGATTGATTACTGCCTGGTCTTATCTGTGGTTAGACAGACCCAATGTGGTCTTTCAACCTTGCCCCTAGCAATGTCTCCATGTTCTAACCATTCATCTTTTCTGGATTTCAAAATTCTCATTGAAGAAAATAATAAATAATACCTATCTTCCAGGATCAATGTGAAGATTAAATGAAATAATACAAGTGCAGGAATATATCAGAGTCTATATCACAATACATATATGCTGCTGATGAGTGATTGCATAAATAGGCAATCAGTTGTAGGCACATCAGTGAACATTTCTCTTCTTACACATTCTCACTCCAGAACCATCCAAGACATAAACAGGAGGAATAAACACTATATTTATTCTTACACAGGAATTTATAGTTTACCAAATAGCACATCATTTATCTCATGCAATCATCATAAAAGTCCTTGAGATAGTCCAGAGAGGAGTTTTCACTAGCATTTGATAGAAAAGCAAAATAAGTCTAAGGGCAGTAATTTTAATAATCCATATAATAAAAATTAAGAAGTAAATAGTGAGGGAGGGTGGAGGGAAAAAATGAGGAAGGAAGTAAAGAAATAGAAAGGAAGAAAGCAGAAAAGAAACCAGTGTGAGACATCTTACTCCAAACTCTTTCCCTTTTAGAAATCACCAGCCATTTATCTTTGCACACTGAAAGAACCCATCTGCAGTCATGGGACTAGGTGTTAGCACAATCAAAACAGACATTTCTTTCCTGACTAAACCTGATTAATGGCTTAATCTGTCTACAGTCTTATTTCTGGAAAATGCAAAAGAGGCTTTTTCATAGAAGGCTGTCAGGAAGAGTTCGGCCTCAGAAGAGGCAATCTTTAATCATCTTCAGTCATGCTATCTCCAAGTTGGCTTCTGGTGGAGGGACGATCAGGACACACAGTCATTTCAAAAGTGTCATTCTCAGAGTCTGACCTGCCACTCAGAATCAAGAATAACTTCAGATGAAGCCAAGGACAGGTTTATGATAAAGGGAGCTTTTAGATTAGACTCCAAAGAAGTAGACCAACTCAGGAATTCCACAGGCATTTGGCAACCTGAATAGACAGATGTCCTGAAATCAAGCAGAAACAAGGAAGAAGTGGAGGGATGTAGGAGACTTCACTGAGAGTTAATAAATCAAGATCCAAAAGAAAACTCCAAATAGAATATGCCATTTAATCACCCCAGACAATAGAGAAGGAGGTATTTTCATCCTCATTGAACACACCAAAAAATTGTAGCTCATAGAATTTAGGCAACTTGTCCAGCATCCGTGGAAGAGCTTCAGTTTAAATTCTGACTTGTCTGAACCTAAGGCTTGTGTTTTATCACCAGAGCAAGAGTTCTTAACTAGCAGATCAGTACAGGGCTGACAGGAAAGGAAAAATACAGAAATGGCTGTCCTGTTCTAACACCAATATTCTGATTCAGTACATCTGGAATGGGTCCCATTATTCTATATTTTTAACATGTTATCTGGGCTATTAAAGGGGACAGCTGGATATGAAAAATTATAACTTGCCTACTCTAGAGACAAAGAAGTATTTCTTGTAGCAGAGATTCTTGGCACTTGGCTGGTGTAATAGCTATAGATTGCTCCTTGACACTCAACGTCTGAGAAACAGCCTATTTCTTTATATTTGCCAATCAATTATGTCCTCTTCAATCTTACACCTAACGACATTAATAGGTGACTTTGGGTGAACTTGGAACATGAAGAAGCTCTGAGACTTACTCAAAAAATTTTAAAAGGTCCTTTCTTCAGCCACTGTCAGTCATCACCATTACTCAATCTGCCAAACAGCCTAAGTTTTCCCTATCTGCACAAGCCACAGAGTCCCTGATCCTTCACATAGACACTCCTTGGCACTCAGGCTGAGATCTTAAATCCCTATCCTTTTAAGACCCTAACTTTCCCTGTGTGCTATTGGTAGGTAGTTCTCACTAACTCAAGGTGAATGAAAGTCCAACCATCGTAATCAAACACAAGGAATCTTCCCTAACCACCTCCTAACCCATCAAGCTAAGTAGCTCTTTATTCCAACTCTAGGACACTGTCACCTGTCCTTCCTCCACATTTTTCCTTTCAAAAAGAAGTATAATGTTAGGATGTGCATGGTACCTTAGACCCAAAAAACATCAGATTCCATTTGTCTTTTAGGAGAATAAGTTCAGTCTAAAAGTGTGTGATTGATCTTTCATCCCCAAGGATGAACTACTTCTCCAAAACAAGGGAAAACAAAACTCAAGGTTGAGTCTTCATATTCTGCTGCATTAAATTCCCATTAACCTGCCCCATCACAGAGTTTACAAACTGTAATGCAAAATGAGATTCCATTCAAATGGATGTGAGTGTGTGTTGGGCCACTTGAGGTGCCTATACTCCATGAGCTAAATTTGAAAAACAAAATGTGTTTCCTTCCTCACAGATCTCATAATCCTATTGTGAAATAGAACATATGTAAAAGGCCTTTGGATTTGTACACCTCAGGATTCCTATTTCTTTTTTCTTTCTCTCTCTTATTCATTACCTCACAGGTTTTTTAAGCCTAGGCTTTCTTCACTGGCCAAAATAAATATAAATAAAACCTGGATGTTTTCTTTAAATGACAAAAAAAGGTATGTCAAGATACTTTGAAAACTATAAAACGTTACACCAATGTATCAGGAGCTCTACAAAGTAAAAACCATACAAAGGTATCACTATATTAGGCAATAATGTCTCCTCGGGCTTCATCTTATCTCCTCTACCCTAATTTCTTCTTTGTCACATTATCCTCATCCACTTAAGCTTATCTTTAATTTTGTTTTATCTCACTGCATTCAAGGAAAATGTCTTAAATCTTATCTGTAAAAAAACTGAGATATTAAGCAAACAAACAGAGGCATTATTTATAGAAAATCTATAAAGCAGTGCAAATTCCACTGCAGCATAGAGAAATAAACCTTTAAAGGCGTCCAGAGAAGGAAAGATTGAGGAGAAGCAGATTAAGGAAGCCTGGACAGAAGAGATAGGCCAAGCTCAAGCAGATGTGTAGGGAGGGACAGGATTTGAACACAATGGCATCTGTGATAGACAACAGGGTTCATTGTTGAGATCAGAGTTCATATTGGTGAGCAACAAAAGAAAAGCAAAGATGGCTAATAGAATCCCCAAAGAGGTGTGTGTGTGTGTGTGTGTGTGTGTGTGTGTGTGAACCAATTGTGATTTCTTCCAAGCAGGCAATCAGATTCAAAATTCAAAAATCAATGTAATCCATTATATCTACATGGAAAAGAGAAACAATCATGTGATTACAGCAGTGGATGATGAAATATCCATTTATGACAAAAGCTTCTCAGCAAACTATAAAATGAAAGGATACTTCTTTAGTTGATAACATCTATCAAACCAAACCAAACTATAGCTAACATCATAATTAATGGTAAGAAACCAGATTATGTCTTCCTAAGATAAGGCAAAGATAACCTTCTCTCATCACCTCTACTATTATACTAGATGCTAAACAATAAAAGGAAAAGAGGAGATGAATAATATTCAGAGAGTGTTACGGTTTAGATATGAGGTGTCCCCCAAAAACTCATGTGTGAGACAATGCAAGAATGTTCAGAGGTGAAATGATTAGCTTATGAGAGTTGTAACCCAATCAGTGGATTAATCCATTTGAATGTATTAACTGGGTGGTAACCGTGGGTAGATAGGATAAGGCTGGATATGATTAGAACTGGGTGGTAATTTTAGCTAGATAGGATAAGTAGGTCACTGGAGGCATGCCTTTGGGTTGATATCTGATTTTGGTGAG